>NW_026646125.1:0-195499 GCF_949987535.1 Balaenoptera acutorostrata
GAGCATTGTGATGACACGGTCATGGAACATTGTGATGAGAAGAATTCTGGAGCATTGTGCTGACAAGGGCCATGGAGCATTGTGATGGTACGGTAATGGAACATTGTGATGACAAGAATTCTGGAGCATTGTGATGACAAGGGTCATGGAGCATTGTGATGACATGGTCAAGGAACATTGAGATGACAAGATTTCTGGAGCATTGTGATGAAAGTGCATGGAGCATTGTGATTAAAGGTGACAAGGAACATTATGATGATATGGGCAGAGAACTCTGTGATGACAGTGGTCATGGAGTATTGTGACAAAAATTGTCATGGAACATTGTGCTGACAATGGCCATGGAGCATTGTGATGACACGGTCATGGAACATTGTGATAAGAAGAATTCTTGAGCATTGTGTTGACAAGGGCCATGGAGCACTGTGATGATACGATTATGGAACATTGTGATGACAAGAATTCTGGAGCATTGTGAAGACAAGGGTCATGGAGCATTGTGATGACATGGTCAAGGAACATTGCGATGACAAGATTTCTGGAGCATTGTGATGAAAGGGCATGGAGCATTGTGATTAAAGGTGACAAGGAACATTATGATGATATGGGCAGAGAACTCTGTGGTGACAGTGGTCATGGAGTATTGTGACAAAAATTGTCATGGAACATTGTGCTGACAAGGGCCATGGAGCATTGTGATGACACGGTCATGGAACATTTTGATGACAAGAATTCTGGAGCATTGTGCTGACAAGGGCCATGGAGCATTGTGATGACACGGTCATGGAACATTGTGATGACAAGAATTCCTGAGCATTGCGATGACAAGGGCCATGGAGCATTGTGATGACACGGCCATGGAACATTGTGATGACAAGAATTCTGGAGCATTGTGATGACAAGAATTCTGGAGCATTGTGATGACACGGTCATGGAACATTGTGATGACAAGAATTCGGGAGCATTGTGATGACAAGGGCCATGGAGCATTGTGATGACACGGTCATGGAACATTGTGATGACAGGAATTCTGGAGCATTGTGCTGAAAGGGGCCATGGAGCATTGTGATGACACGGTCATGGAACAATGTGATGAGAAGAATTCCGGAGCATTGTGATGACAAGGGCCATGGAGCATTGTGATGACACGGTCATGGAACATTGTGATGACAAGTATTCTGGAGCATTGTGCTGATGACGGCCGTGGAGCACTGTGATGACACAGTGAAGGAACATTGCGATGAAAAAGATTTCTGGAGCATTGTGATGAAAGGGTATGGAACATTGTGATTAAAGGTGACAAGGAACATTGTGATGATATGGGCAGAAAACTCTGTGATGACAGTGGTCATGGAGTATTGTGACAAAAAGTGTCATGGAACATTGTGCGGATAAGGGCCATGGAGCATTGTGATGACACGGTCATGGAACATTGTGATGAGAAGAATTCTGGAGCATTGTGCTGACAAGGGCCATGGAGCATTGTGATGGTACGGTCATGGAACATTGTGATGATAAGAATTCTGGAGCATTGTGATGACAAGGGTCATGGAGCATTGTGATGACATGGTCAAGGAACATTGCGATGACAAGATTTCTGGAGCATTGTGATGAAAGGGCATGGAGCATTGTGATTAAAGGTGACAAGGAACATTATGATGATATGGGCAGAGAACTCTGTGATGACAGTGGTCATGGAGTATTGTGACAAAAATTGTCATGGAATATTGTGCTGACAAGGGCCATGTAGCATTGTGATGACACGGCCATGGAACATTGTGATGACAAGAATTCTGGAGCATTGTGATGACAGTGGCCATGGAGCATTGTGATGACACGGTATGGAACATTGTGATGACAAGAATTCTGGAGCATTGTGCTGACAAGGGCCATGGAGCTTTGTGATGACACGGTCATGGAACATTGTGATGACAGGAATTCTGGAGCATTGTGCTGAAAAGGGCCATGGAGCATTGTGATGACACGGTCATGGAACAATGTGATGAGAGGAATTCCGGAGCATTGTGATGACAAGGGCCATGGAGCATTGTGATGACATGGTCATGGAACATTGTGATGAGAAGAATTCTGGAGCATTGTGCTGACAAGGGCCATGGAGCATTGTGATGACACGGCCATGGAACATTTTGATGACAAGAATTCTGGAGCATTGTGATGACAATGGCCATGGAGCATTGTGATGACACGGTCATGGAACATTGTGATGACAAGAATTCCGGAACATTGTGCGGACAAGGGCCATGGAGCATTGTGATGACACGGTCATGGAACATTGTGATGACAAGAATTCCGGAGCATTGTACGGACAAGGGCCATGGAGCATTGTGATGACACGGTATGGAACATTGTGATGACAAGACTTCTGGAGCATTGTGATGACAAGGGTCATGGAGCATTGTGATGACATGGTCAAGGAACATTGCGATGACAAGTATTTCTGGAGTATTGTGATGAAAGGGCATGGAGCATTGTGATTAAAGGTGACAAGGTACATTATGATGATATAGGCAGAGAACTCTGTGATGACAGTGGTCATGGAGTATTGTGACAAAAATTGTCATGGAACATTGTGCTGACAAGGGCCATGGAGCATTGTGATGACACGGTCATGGAACATTGTGATGACAAGAATTCTGGATCATTGTCATGACAAGGGCCATGGAGCTTTGTGATGACACGGTCATGGAACATTGTGATGACAAGAATTCCGGAGCATTGTGCGGACAAGGGCCATGGAGCATTGTGATGACACGGTCATGGAACATTGTGATGAGAAGAATTCTGGAGCATTGTGCTGACAAGGGCCATGGAGCATTGTGATGATACGGTCATGGAACATTGTGATGACAAGAATTCTGGAGCACTGTGATGACAATGGCCATGGAGCATTGTGATGACACGGTATGGAACATTGTGATGACAAGACTTCTGGAGCATTGTGATGACAAGGGCCATGGAGCATTGTGATAACACGGTCATGGAACATTGTGATGACAGGAATTCTGGAGCATTGTGCTGAAAAGGGCCATGGAGCATTGTGATGACATGGTTTTGGAACAATGTGATGAGAAGATTTCCGGAGCATTGTGATGACAAGGGCCATGGAGCATTGTGATGACACGGTCATGGAACATTGTGATGAGAAGAATTCTGCAGCATTGTGCTGACAAGGGCCATGGAGCATTGTGATGACATGGTCATGGAACATTGTGATGACAAGAATTCTGGAGCATTGTGATGACAATGGCTATGGAGCATTGTGATGACACGGTATGGAACATTGTGATGACAAGAATTCTGGAGCATTGTGATGACAAGGGCCATGGAGCATTGTGATGACACGGCCATGGAACATTTTGATGACAAAAATTCTGGAGCATTGTGATGACAATGGCCATGGAGTCCTGTGATGACACGGTCATGGTACATTGTGATGAGAAGAATTCTGGATCATTGTCATGACAAGGGCCATGGAGCATTGTGATGACACGGTCATGGAACATTGTGATGAGAAGAATTCTGGAGCATTGTGCTGACAAGGGCCATGGAGCATTGTGATGACACGTTCATGGAACATTGTGATGACAAGAATTCTGGAGCATTGTGATGACAAGGGCCATGGAGCATTTTGATGACACGGTTATGGAACATTTTGATGACAAGAATTCCGGAGCATTGTGCGGACAAGGGCCATGGAGCATTGTGATGACACGGTCATGGAACATTGTGATGAGAAGAATTCTGGAGCATTGTGCTGACAAGGGCCATGGAGCATTGTGATGATACGGTCATGGAACATTGTGATGACAAGAATTCTGGAGCACTGTGATGACAATGGCCATGGAACATTGTGATGACACGGTATGGAACATTGTGATGACAAGACTTCTGGAGCATTGTGATGACAAGGGCCATGGAGCATTGTGATGACACGGTCATGGAACATTGTGATGACAGGAATTCTGGAGCATTGTGCTGAAAAGGGCCATGGAGCATTGTGATGACATGGTTATGGAACAATGTGATGAGAATAATTCCGGAGCATTGTGCTGACAAGGGCCATGGAGCATTGTGATGACACGGTCATGGAACATTGTGATGACAAGAATTCTGGATCATTGTGCTGACAAGGGCCATGGAGCATTGTGATGAAAGGAATTCTGGAGCATTCTGCTGAAAAGGGCCATGGAGCATTGTGATGACACGGTCATGGAACATTGTGATGACAAGAATTCTGGAGCATTGTGCTGATGACGGCCATGGAGCATTGTGATGCCACAGTCAAGGAACATTGTGATGAAAATGATTTCTGGAGCATTGTGATGAAAGGGCATGGAGCATTGTGATTAAAGGTGACAAGGAACATTGTGATGATATGGGCAGAGAACTCTGTGATGACAGTGGTCATGCAGTATTGTGACGAAAAGTGTCATGAACCATTCTGCTGACAGCGATCATGGAGCTTTTTTGTAAGAGAGGCTATGGAGATTTGTGATGTCAGGCATCATGGGGCATTGTGTTGAGAGCGGTCTTGGAGCATTGTGATGAAAAGGGTCATGGAGCACTGTGATTACAGGGGCCATGGAGCATTGTGAATACAAAGGCTATGGAGCATTGAGATGACAGGGTTCATGGAGCACTGTGATGAATGTGATCTTGGATCATTGTGATGACAAGTGTCCTGGAACCTTGTGATGACACGGTTCATGGAGCATTGTGATGACAAGGACCATGGCGAATTGTGATGACATCTGTCATGGGGCGTTGTGATGACAGTGGTCATCTAGATTTGCAATGAAAGGTATCATGGAGCACTGTGATGACAGGGGCCATGGAACATTGTGATGACAAAGGCCATGGAGCATTGTGATGACAAGTGTCATGGGGCATTTTGATGACATTGGCATGGAGCATTATGATGACAAGAGTTCTGGAGCATTTTGATGACAGTGGTCATGGAGCATTGTGATGAAAGAGATCATGGAGCAATATGATAACAGGGGCCATGGAGCATTGTGATGACAGGGGTATTGGAGCATTGTGATGGAAGTAGACATGGATCATTGTGATGACATGTGTCCTGGAACACTGTGATGACACGGTTCATCGAGTATTGTGAGGACAAGGGTCATAGCGAATTGTGATGACAAGTCTCATGGGGCATTGTGATGACATTGATCATCTAGGAATTGTGATGAAAAGTATCATGGAGCACTGTGATGACTGGGGGCATGAAGCACTGTGATGAAAATTGTCCTGGATTATTGTGATGACAGCAGTCATGGAGAATTGTGATGACAGGGATTATGCAGCATTGTGTTGACAAGGGTATGGACTATTGTGATGACGATGGTCATGGAGCAATGTGATGAAAGTATTCATGGAACATCGTGATGAAAAGTGCATGGGAGCATTGTGACGATAAAGGCCATGGAGTACTGTGATGACTAGTGTCATGGAGCATTTTAATGAAAGGTTTCATTGTGCACCATGATGACAAAGGGGATGGAGAATTGTGATGAAACTGGTCATGGAGCATTGTGATAACAAAAGCCATGGAGCATTGTGATGACAGGCATCATGGAGCATTGTGAAGAAAGGGGCCATGGGGTATTGTAATGACACTAGAGAAATATGATGAAAATGGTCAGCGAGCATAGTGATTAAAGTGGTTATTGAGAATTGTGATGAAAAGCGACATAGAGCATTGTGATGACAAAGGTCATGGAGAACTGTGATGACCAGGATCATGTAACATTGTGATGACACGGTCATGGAACATTGTGATGACAAGAATTCTGGAGCATTGTGATGACAAGGGCCATTGAGCATTGTGATGACACGGTCATGGAACATTGTGATGACAGGAATTCTGGAGCATTGTGCTGAAAAGGGCCATGGAGCATTGTGATGACACGGTCATGGAACATTGTGATGACAAGAATTCTGGAGCATTGTGCGGACAAGGGCCATGGAGCATTGTGATGACACGGTCATGGAACATTGTGATGAGAAGAATTCTGGAGCATTGTGCTGACAAGGGCCATGGAGCATTGTGATGGTACGGTAATGGAACATTGTGATGACAAGAATTCTGGAGCATTGTGATGACAAGGGTCATGGAGCATTGTGATGACATGGTCAAGGAACATTGAGATGACAAGATTTCTGGAGCATTGTGATGAAAGTGCATGGAGCATTGTGATTAAAGGTGACAAGGAACATTATGATGATATGGGCAGAGAACTCTGTGATGACAGTGGTCATGGAGTATTGTGACAAAAATTGTCATGGAACATTGTGCTGACAATGGCCATGGAGCATTGTGATGACACGGTCATGGAACATTGTGATAAGAAGAATTCTTGAGCATTGTGTTGACAAGGGCCATGGAGCACTGTGATGATACGATTATGGAACATTGTGATGACAAGAATTCTGGAGCATTGTGAAGACAAGGGTCATGGAGCATTGTGATGACATGGTCAAGGAACATTGCGATGACAAGATTTCTGGAGCATTGTGATGAAAGGGCATGGAGCATTGTGATTAAAGGTGACAAGGAACATTATGATGATATGGGCAGAGAACTCTGTGGTGACAGTGGTCATGGAGTATTGTGACAAAAATTGTCATGGAACATTGTGCTGACAAGGGCCATGGAGCATTGTGATGACACGGTCATGGAACATTTTGATGACAAGAATTCTGGAGCATTGTGCTGACAAGGGCCATGGAGCATTGTGATGACACGGTCATGGAACATTGTGATGACAAGAATTCCTGAGCATTGCGATGACAAGGGCCATGGAGCATTGTGATGACACGGCCATGGAACATTGTGATGACAAGAATTCTGGAGCATTGTGATGACAAGAATTCTGGAGCATTGTGATGACACGGTCATGGAACATTGTGATGACAAGAATTCGGGAGCATTGTGATGACAAGGGCCATGGAGCATTGTGATGACACGGTCATGGAACATTGTGATGACAGGAATTCTGGAGCATTGTGCTGAAAGGGGCCATGGAGCATTGTGATGACACGGTCATGGAACAATGTGATGAGAAGAATTCCGGAGCATTGTGATGACAAGGGCCATGGAGCATTGTGATGACACGGTCATGGAACATTGTGATGACAAGTATTCTGGAGCATTGTGCTGATGACGGCCGTGGAGCACTGTGATGACACAGTGAAGGAACATTGCGATGAAAAAGATTTCTGGAGCATTGTGATGAAAGGGTATGGAACATTGTGATTAAAGGTGACAAGGAACATTGTGATGATATGGGCAGAAAACTCTGTGATGACAGTGGTCATGGAGTATTGTGACAAAAAGTGTCATGGAACATTGTGCGGATAAGGGCCATGGAGCATTGTGATGACACGGTCATGGAACATTGTGATGAGAAGAATTCTGGAGCATTGTGCTGACAAGGGCCATGGAGCATTGTGATGGTACGGTCATGGAACATTGTGATGATAAGAATTCTGGAGCATTGTGATGACAAGGGTCATGGAGCATTGTGATGACATGGTCAAGGAACATTGCGATGACAAGATTTCTGGAGCATTGTGATGAAAGGGCATGGAGCATTGTGATTAAAGGTGACAAGGAACATTATGATGATATGGGCAGAGAACTCTGTGATGACAGTGGTCATGGAGTATTGTGACAAAAATTGTCATGGAATATTGTGCTGACAAGGGCCATGTAGCATTGTGATGACACGGCCATGGAACATTGTGATGACAAGAATTCTGGAGCATTGTGATGACAGTGGCCATGGAGCATTGTGATGACACGGTATGGAACATTGTGATGACAAGAATTCTGGAGCATTGTGATGACAATGGCCATGGAGCATTGTGATGACACGGTCATGGAACATTGTGATGACAAGAATTCCGGAACATTGTGCGGACAAGGGCCATGGAGCATTGTGATGACACGGTCATGGAACATTGTGATGACAAGAATTCCGGAGCATTGTACGGACAAGGGCCATGGAGCATTGTGATGACACGGTATGGAACATTGTGATGACAAGACTTCTGGAGCATTGTGATGACAAGGGTCATGGAGCATTGTGATGACATGGTCAAGGAACATTGCGATGACAAGTATTTCTGGAGTATTGTGATGAAAGGGCATGGAGCATTGTGATTAAAGGTGACAAGGTACATTATGATGATATAGGCAGAGAACTCTGTGATGACAGTGGTCATGGAGTATTGTGACAAAAATTGTCATGGAACATTGTGCTGACAAGGGCCATGGAGCATTGTGATGACACGGTCATGGAACATTGTGATGACAAGAATTCTGGATCATTGTCATGACAAGGGCCATGGAGCTTTGTGATGACACGGTCATGGAACATTGTGATGACAAGAATTCCGGAGCATTGTGCGGACAAGGGCCATGGAGCATTGTGATGACACGGTCATGGAACATTGTGATGAGAAGAATTCTGGAGCATTGTGCTGACAAGGGCCATGGAGCATTGTGATGATACGGTCATGGAACATTGTGATGACAAGAATTCTGGAGCACTGTGATGACAATGGCCATGGAGCATTGTGATGACACGGTATGGAACATTGTGATGACAAGACTTCTGGAGCATTGTGATGACAAGGGCCATGGAGCATTGTGATAACACGGTCATGGAACATTGTGATGACAGGAATTCTGGAGCATTGTGCTGAAAAGGGCCATGGAGCATTGTGATGACATGGTTTTGGAACAATGTGATGAGAAGATTTCCGGAGCATTGTGATGACAAGGGCCATGGAGCATTGTGATGACACGGTCATGGAACATTGTGATGAGAAGAATTCTGCAGCATTGTGCTGACAAGGGCCATGGAGCATTGTGATGACATGGTCATGGAACATTGTGATGACAAGAATTCTGGAGCATTGTGATGACAATGGCTATGGAGCATTGTGATGACACGGTATGGAACATTGTGATGACAAGAATTCTGGAGCATTGTGATGACAAGGGCCATGGAGCATTGTGATGAAACGGCCATGGAACATTTTGATGACAAAAATTCTGGAGCATTGTGATGACAATGGCCATGGAGTCCTGTGATGACACGGTCATGGTACATTGTGATGAGAAGAATTCTGGATCATTGTCATGACAAGGGCCATGGAGCATTGTGATGACACGGTCATGGAACATTGTGATGAGAAGAATTCTGGAGCATTGTGCTGACAAGGGCCATGGAGCATTGTGATGACACGTTCATGGAACATTGTGATGACAAGAATTCTGGAGCATTGTGATGACAAGGGCCATGGAGCATTTTGATGACACGGTTATGGAACATTTTGATGACAAGAATTCCGGAGCATTGTGCGGACAAGGGCCATGGAGCATTGTGATGACACGGTCATGGAACATTGTGATGAGAAGAATTCTGGAGCATTGTGCTGACAAGGGCCATGGAGCATTGTGATGATACGGTCATGGAACATTGTGATGACAAGAATTCTGGAGCACTGTGATGACAATGGCCATGGAACATTGTGATGACACGGTATGGAACATTGTGATGACAAGACTTCTGGAGCATTGTGATGACAAGGGCCATGGAGCATTGTGATGACACGGTCATGGAACATTGTGATGACAGGAATTCTGGAGCATTGTGCTGAAAAGGGCCATGGAGCATTGTGATGACATGGTTATGGAACAATGTGATGAGAATAATTCCGGAGCATTGTGCTGACAAGGGCCATGGAGCATTGTGATGACACGGTCATGGAACATTGTGATGACAAGAATTCTGGATCATTGTGCTGACAAGGGCCATGGAGCATTGTGATGAAAGGAATTCTGGAGCATTCTGCTGAAAAGGGCCATGGAGCATTGTGATGACACGGTCATGGAACATTGTGATGACAAGAATTCTGGAGCATTGTGCTGATGACGGCCATGGAGCATTGTGATGCCACAGTCAAGGAACATTGTGATGAAAATGATTTCTGGAGCATTGTGATGAAAGGGCATGGAGCATTGTGATTAAAGGTGACAAGGAACATTGTGATGATATGGGCAGAGAACTCTGTGATGACAGTGGTCATGCAGTATTGTGACGAAAAGTGTCATGAACCATTCTGCTGACAGCGATCATGGAGCTTTTTTGTAAGAGAGGCTATGGAGATTTGTGATGTCAGGCGTCATTGGGCATTGTGTTGAGAGCGGTCTTGGAGCATTGTGATGAAAAGGGTCATGGAGCACTGTGATTACAGGGGCCATGGAGCATTGTGAATACAAAGGCTATGGAGCATTGAGATGACAGGGTTCATGGAGCACTGTGATGAATGTGATCTTGGATCATTGTGATGACAAGTGTCCTGGAACCTTGTGATGACACGGTTCATGGAGCATTGTGATGACAAGGACCATGGCGAATTGTGATGACATCTGTCATGGGGCGTTGTGATGACAGTGGTCATCTAGATTTGCAATGAAAGGTATCATGGAGCACTGTGATGACAGGGGCCATGGAACATTGTGATGACAAAGGCCATGGAGCATTGTGATGACAAGTGTCATGGGGCATTTTGATGACATTGGCATGGAGCATTATGATGACAAGAGTTCTGGAGCATTTTGATGACAGTGGTCATGGAGCATTGTGATGAAAGAGATCATGGAGCAATATGATAACAGGGGCCATGGAGCATTGTGATGACAGGGGTATTGGAGCATTGTGATGGAAGTAGACATGGATCATTGTGATGACATGTGTCCTGGAACACTGTGATGACACGGTTCATCGAGTATTGTGAGGACAAGGGTCATAGCGAATTGTGATGACAAGTCTCATGGGGCATTGTGATGACATTGATCATCTAGGAATTGTGATGAAAAGTATCATGGAGCACTGTGATGACTGGGGGCATGAAGCACTGTGATGAAAATTGTCCTGGATTATTGTGATGACAGCAGTCATGGAGAATTGTGATGACAGGGATTATGCAGCATTGTGTTGACAAGGGTATGGACTATTGTGATGACGATGGTCATGGAGCAATGTGATGAAAGTATTCATGGAACATCGTGATGAAAAGTGCATGGGAGCATTGTGACGATAAAGGCCATGGAGTACTGTGATGACTAGTGTCATGGAGCATTTTAATGAAAGGTTTCATTGTGCACCATGATGACAAAGGGGATGGAGAATTGTGATGAAACTGGTCCTGGAGCATTGTGATAACAAAAGCCATGGAGCATTGTGATGACAGGCATCATGGAGCATTGTGAAGAAAGGGGCCATGGGGTATTGTAATGACACTATAGAAATATGATGAAAATGGTCAGTGAGCATAGTGATTAAAGTGGTTATTGAGAATTGTGATGAAAAGCGACATAGAGCATTGTGATGACAAAGGTCATGGAGAACTGTGATGACCAGGATCATGTAACATTGTGATGACACGGTCATGGAACATTGTGATGACAAGAATTCTGGAGCATTGTGATGACAAGGGCCATTGAGCATTGTGATGACACGGTCATGGAACATTGTGATGACAGGAATTCTGGAGCATTGTGCTGAAAAGGGCCATGGAGCATTGTGATGACACGGTCATGGAACAATGTGATGAGAAGAATTCCGGAGCATTGTGATGACAAGGGCCATGGAGCATTGTGATGACACGGTCATGGAACATTGTGATGACAAGAATTCTGGAGCATTGTGCGGACAAGGGCCATGGAGCATTGTGATGACACGGTCATGGAACATTGTGATGAGAAGAATTCTGGAGCATTGTGCTGACAAGGGCCATGGAGCATTGTGATGGTACGGTAATGGAACATTGTGATGACAAGAATTCTGGAGCATTGTGATGACAAGGGTCATGGAGCATTGTGATGACATGGTCAAGGAACATTGAGATGACAAGATTTCTGGAGCATTGTGATGAAAGTGCATGGAGCATTGTGATTAAAGGTGACAAGGAACATTATGATGATATGGGCAGAGAACTCTGTGATGACAGTGGTCATGGAGTATTGTGACAAAAATTGTCATGGAACATTGTGCTGACAAGGGCCATGGAGCATTGTGATGACACGGTCATGGAACATTGTGATAAGAAGAATTCTGGAGCATTGTGCTGACAAGGGCCATGGAGCACTGTGATGATACGATTATGGAACATTGTGATGACAAGAATTCTGGAGCATTGTGCTGACAAGGGCCATGGAGCATTGTGATGCCACGGTCATGGAACATTGTGATGACAAGAATTCTGGAGCATTGTGCTGACAAGGGCCATGGAGCATTGTGATGAAACGGTCATGGAACATTGTGATGAGAAGAATTCTGGAGCATTCTGATGACAAAGGCGATGGAGCATTGTGATGACATGGTCATGGAAGATTGTGATGACAAGAATTCTGGAGCATTCTGATGACAAGCGCCGTAGAGCATTGTGATGACACGTTCATGGAATATAGTAATGACAATAATTCTGGAGCATTATGATGACAAGGGCCATGGAGCATTGTGATGACACGGCCATGGAACATTGTGATGACAAGAATTCTGGAGCATTGTGATGACAGTGGCCATGGAGCATTGTGATGACACGGTATGGAACATTGTGATGACAAGAATTCTGGAGCATTGTGCTGACAAGGGCCATGGAGCATTGTGATGACACGGTCATGGAACATTGTGATGAGAAGAATTCTGGAGCATTGTGCTGACAAGGGCCATGGAGCATTGTGATGACACGGCCATGGAACATTTTGATGAGAAGAATTCTGGAGCATTGTGATGACAATGGCCATGGAGCATTGTGATGACACGGTCATGGAACATTGTGATGACAAGAATTCTGGAGCATTGTGCTGACAAGGGCCATGGAGCATTGTGATGACACGGTCATGGAACATTGTGATGACAAGAATTCTGGAGCATTGTCATGACAAGGGCCATGGAGCATTGTGATGACACGGTCATGGATCATTGTGATGACAAGAATTCCGGAGCATTGTGCGGACAAGGGCCATGGAGCATTGTGATGACACGGTCATGGAACATTGTGATGAGAAGAATTCTGGAGCATTGTGCTGACAAGGGCCATGGAGCATTGTGATGATACGGTCATGGAACATTGTGATGACAAGAATTCTGGAGCACTGTGATGACAATGGCCATGGAGCATTGTGATGACACGGTATGGAACATTGTGATGACAAGACTTCTGGAGCATTGTGATGACAAGGGCCATGGAGCATTGTGATAACACGGTCATGGAACATTGTGATGACAGGAATTCTGGAGCATTGTGCTGAAAAGGGCCATGGAGCATTGTGATGACATGGTTTTGGAACAATGTGATGAGAAGATTTCCGGAGCATTGTGATGACAAGGGCCATGGAGCATTGTGATGACACGGTATGGTACATTGTGATGACAAGACTTCTGGAGCATTGTGATGACAAGGGCCATGGAGCATTGTGATAACACGGTCATGGAACATTGTGATGACAGGAATTCTGGAGCATTGTGCTGAAAAGGGCCATGGAGCATTGTGATGACATGGTTTTGGAACAATGTGATGAGAAGATTTCCGGAGCATTGTGATGCCAAGGGCCATGGAGCATTGTGATAACACGGTCATGGAACATTGTGATGACAGGAATTCTGGAGCATTGTGCTGAAAAGGGCCATGGAGAATTGTGAGGACATGGTTTTGGAACAATGTGATGAGAAGATTTCCGGAGCATTGTGATGACAAGGGCCATGGAGCATTGTGATGACATGGTCAAGGAACATTGCGATGACAAGATTTCTGGAGTATTGTGATGAAAGGGCATGGAGCATTGTGATTAAAGGTGACAAGGTACATTATGATGATATAGGCAGAGAACTCTGTGATGACAGTGGTCATGGAGTATTGTGACAAAAATTGTCATGGAACATTGTGCTGACAAGGGCCATGGAGCATTGTGATGACACGGTCATGGAACATTGTGATGACAAGAATTCTGGAGCATTGTGCTGACAAGGGCCATGGAGCATTGTGATGACACGGTCATGGAACATTGTGATGACAAGAATTCTGGAGCATTGTGCTGACAAGGGCCATGGAGCATTGTGATGCCACGGTCATGGAACATTGTGATGACAAGAATTCTGGAGCATTGTGCTGACAAGGGCCATGGAGCATTGTGATGACACGGTCATGGAACATTGTGATGAGAAGAATTCTGGAGCATTCTGATGACAAAGGCGATGGAGCATTGTGATGACATGGTCATGGAAGATTGTGATGACAAGAATTCTGGAGCATTCTGATGACAAGCGCCATAGACCATTGTGATGACACGTT
Source organism: Balaenoptera acutorostrata (assembly GCF_949987535.1). Taxonomy (NCBI): domain Eukaryota; kingdom Metazoa; phylum Chordata; class Mammalia; order Artiodactyla; family Balaenopteridae; genus Balaenoptera; species Balaenoptera acutorostrata. The sequence continues at coordinate 14,398 of NW_026646125.1, forward strand.
CATGGAATATAGTAATGACAAGAATTCTGGAGCATTATGATGACAAGGGCCATGGAGCATTGTGATGACACGGCCATGGAACATTGTGATGACAAGAATTCTGGAGCATTGTGATGACAGTGGCCATGGAGCATTGTGATGACACGGTATGGAACATAGTGATGACAAGAATTCTGGAGCATTGTGCTGACAAGGGCCATGGAGTATTGTGATGACACGGTCATGGAACATTGTGATGAGAAGAATTCTGGAGCATTGTGCTGACAAGGGCCATGGAGCATTGTGATGACACGGCCATGGAACATTTTGATGAGAAGAATTCTGGAGCATTGTGATGACAATGGCCATGGAGCATTGTGATGACACGGTCATGGAACATTGTGATGACAAGAATTCTGGAGCATTGTGCTGACAAGGGCCATGGAGCATTGTGATGACACGGTCATGGAACATTGTGATGACAAGAATTCTGGAGCATTGTCATGACAAGGGCCATGGAGCATTGTGATGACACGGTCATGGAACATTGTGATGACAAGAATTCCGGAGCATTGTACGGACAAGGGCCATGGAGCATTGTGATGACACGGTATGGAACATTGTGATGACAAGACTTCTGGAGCATTGTGATGACAAGGGTCATGGAGCATTGTGATGACATGGTCAAGGAACATTGCGATGACAAGTATTTCTGGAGTATTGTGATGAAAGGGCATGGAGCATTGTGATTAAAGGTGACAAGGTACATTATGATGATATAGGCAGAGAACTCTGTGATGACAGTGGTCATGGAGTATTGTGACAAAAATTGTCATGGAACATTGTGCTGACAAGGGCCATGGAGCATTGTGATGACACGGTCATGGAACATTGTGATGACAAGAATTCTGGATCATTGTCATGACAAGGGCCATGGAGCTTTGTGATGACACGGTCATGGAACATTGTGATGACAAGAATTCCGGAGCATTGTGCGGACAAGGGCCATGGAGCATTGTGATGACACGGTCATGGAACATTGTGATGAGAAGAATTCTGGAGCATTGTGCTGACAAGGGCCATGGAGCATTGTGATGATACGGTCATGGAACATTGTGATGACAAGAATTCTGGAGCACTGTGATGACAATGGCCATGGAGTATTGTGATGACACGGTATGGAACATTGTGATGACAAGACTTCTGGAGCATTGTGATGACAAGGGCCATGGAGCATTGTGATAACACGGTCATGGAACATTGTGATGACAGGAATTCTGGAGCATTGTGCTGAAAAGGGCCATGGAGCATTGTGATGACATGGTTTTGGAACAATGTGATGAGAAGATTTCCGGAGCATTGTGATGACAAGGGCCATGGAGCATTGTGATGACACGGTCATGGAACATTGTGATGAGAAGAATTCTGCAGCATTGTGCTGACAAGGGCCATGGAGCATTGTGATGACATGGTCATGGAACATTGTGATGACAAGAATTCTGGAGCATTGTGATGACAATGGCTATGGAGCATTGTGATGACACGGTATGGAACATTGTGATGACAAGAATTCTGGAGCATTGTGATGACAAGGGCCATGGAGCATTGTGATGACACGGCCATGGAACATTTTGATGACAAAAATTCTGGAGCATTGTGATGACAATGGCCATGGAGTCCTGTGATGACACGGTCATGGTACATTGTGATGAGAAGAATTCTGGATCATTGTCATGACAAGGGCCATGGAGCATTGTGATGACACGGTCATGGAACATTGTGATGAGAAGAATTCTGGAGCATTGTGCTGACAAGGGCCATGGAGCATTGTGATGACACGTTCATGGAACATTGTGATGACAAGAATTCTGGAGCATTGTGATGACAAGGGCCATGGAGCATTTTGATGACACGGTTATGGAACATTTTGATGACAAGAATTCCGGAGCATTGTGCGGACAAGGGCCATGGAGCATTGTGATGACACGGTCATGGAACATTGTGATGAGAAGAATTCTGGAGCATTGTGCTGACAAGGGCCATGGAGCATTGTGATGATACGGTCATGGAACATTGTGATGACAAGAATTCTGGAGCACTGTGATGACAATGGCCATGGAACATTGTGATGACACGGTATGGAACATTGTGATGACAAGACTTCTGGAGCATTGTGATGACAAGGGCCATGGAGCATTGTGATGACACGGTCATGGAACATTGTGATGACAGGAATTCTGGAGCATTGTGCTGAAAAGGGCCATGGAGCATTGTGATGACATGGTTATGGAACAATGTGATGAGAATAATTCCGGAGCATTGTGCTGACAAGGGCCATGGAGCATTGTGATGACACGGTCATGGAACATTGTGATGACAAGAATTCTGGATCATTGTGCTGACAAGGGCCATGGAGCATTGTGATGAAAGGAATTCTGGAGCATTCTGCTGAAAAGGGCCATGGAGCATTGTGATGACACGGTCATGGAACATTGTGATGACAAGAATTCTGGAGCATTGTGCTGATGACGGCCATGGAGCATTGTGATGCCACAGTCAAGGAACATTGTGATGAAAATGATTTCTGGAGCATTGTGATGAAAGGGCATGGAGCATTGTGATTAAAGGTGACAAGGAACATTGTGATGATATGGGCAGAGAACTCTGTGATGACAGTGGTCATGCAGTATTGTGACGAAAAGTGTCATGAACCATTCTGCTGACAGCGATCATGGAGCTTTTTTGTAAGAGAGGCTATGGAGATTTGTGATGTCAGGCATCATGGGGCATTGTGTTGAGAGCGGTCTTGGAGCATTGTGATGAAAAGGGTCATGGAGCACTGTGATTACAGGGGCCATGGAGCATTGTGAATACAAAGGCTATGGAGCATTGAGATGACAGGGTTCATGGAGCACTGTGATGAATGTGATCTTGGATCATTGTGATGACAAGTGTCCTGGAACCTTGTGATGACACGGTTCATGGAGCATTGTGATGACAAGGACCATGGCGAATTGTGATGACATCTGTCATGGGGCGTTGTGATGACAGTGGTCATCTAGATTTGCAATGAAAGGTATCATGGAGCACTGTGATGACAGGGGCCATGGAACATTGTGATGACAAAGGCCATGGAGCATTGTGATGACAAGTGTCATGGGGCATTTTGATGACATTGGCATGGAGCATTATGATGACAAGAGTTCTGGAGCATTTTGATGACAGTGGTCATGGAGCATTGTGATGAAAGAGATCATGGAGCAATATGATAACAGGGGCCATGGAGCATTGTGATGACAGGGGTATTGGAGCATTGTGATGGAAGTAGACATGGATCATTGTGATGACATGTGTCCTGGAACACTGTGATGACACGGTTCATCGAGTATTGTGAGGACAAGGGTCATAGCGAATTGTGATGACAAGTCTCATGGGGCATTGTGATGACATTGATCATCTAGGAATTGTGATGAAAAGTATCATGGAGCACTGTGATGACTGGGGGCATGAAGCACTGTGATGAAAATTGTCCTGGATTATTGTGATGACAGCAGTCATGGAGAATTGTGATGACAGGGATTATGCAGCATTGTGTTGACAAGGGTATGGACTATTGTGATGACGATGGTCATGGAGCAATGTGATGAAAGTATTCATGGAACATCGTGATGAAAAGTGCATGGGAGCATTGTGACGATAAAGGCCATGGAGTACTGTGATGACTAGTGTCATGGAGCATTTTAATGAAAGGTTTCATTGTGCACCATGATGACAAAGGGGATGGAGAATTGTGATGAAACTGGTCCTGGAGCATTGTGATAACAAAAGCCATGGAGCATTGTGATGACAGGCATCATGGAGCATTGTGAAGAAAGGGGCCATGGGGTATTGTAATGACACTATAGAAATATGATGAAAATGGTCAGTGAGCATAGTGATTAAAGTGGTTATTGAGAATTGTGATGAAAAGCGACATAGAGCATTGTGATGACAAAGGTCATGGAGAACTGTGATGACCAGGATCATGTAACATTGTGATGACACGGTCATGGAACATTGTGATGACAAGAATTCTGGAGCATTGTGATGACAAGGGCCATTGAGCATTGTGATGACACGGTCATGGAACATTGTGATGACAGGAATTCTGGAGCATTGTGCTGAAAAGGGCCATGGAGCATTGTGATGACACGGTCATGGAACATTGTGATGACAAGAATTCCGGAGCATTGTGCGGACAAGGGCCATGGAGCATTGTGATGACACGGTCATGGAACATTGTGATGAGAAGAATTCTGGAGCATTGTGCTGACAAGGGCCATGGAGCATTGTGATGACACGGCCATGGAACATTTTGATGAGAAGAATTCTGGAGCATTGTGATGACAATGGCCATGGAGCATTGTGATGACACGGTCATGGAACATTGTGATGACAAGAATTCTGGAGCATTGTGCTGACAAGGGCCATGGAGCATTGTGATGACACGGTCATGGAACATTGTGATGACAAGAATTCTGGAGCATTGTCATGACAAGGGCCATGGAGCATTGTGATGACACGGTCATGGAACATTGTGATGACAAGAATTCCGGAGCATTGTGCGGACAAGGGCCATGGAGCATTGTGATGACACGGTCATGGAACATTGTGATGAGAAGAATTCTGGAGCATTGTGCTGACAAGGGCCATGGAGCATTGTGATGATACGGTCATGGAACATTGTGATGACAAGAATTCTGGAGCACTGTGATGACAATGGCCATGGAGCATTGTGATGACACGGTATGGAACATTGTGATGACAAGACTTCTGGAGCATTGTGATGACAAGGGCCATGGAGCATTGTGATAACACGGTCATGGAACATTGTGATGACAGGAATTCTGGAGCATTGTGCTGAAAAGGGCCATGGAGCATTGTGATGACATGGTTTTGGAACAATGTGATGAGAAGATTTCCGGAGCATTGTGATGACAAGGGCCATGGAGCATTGTGATGACACGGTATGGTACATTGTGATGACAAGACTTCTGGAGCATTGTGATGACAAGGGCCATGGAGCATTGTGATAACACGGTCATGGAACATTGTGATGACAGGAATTCTGGAGCATTGTGCTGAAAAGGGCCATGGAGCATTGTGATGACATGGTTTTGGAACAATGTGATGAGAAGATTTCCGGAGCATTGTGATGCCAAGGGCCATGGAGCATTGTGATAACACGGTCATGGAACATTGTGATGACAGGAATTCTGGAGCATTGTGCTGAAAAGGGCCATGGAGCATTGTGAGGACATGGTTTTGGAACAATGTGATGAGAAGATTTCCGGAGCATTGTGATGACAAGGGCCATGGAGCATTGTGATGACATGGTCAAGGAACATTGCGATGACAAGATTTCTGGAGTATTGTGATGAAAGGGCATGGAGCATTGTGATTAAAGGTGACAAGGTACATTATGATGATATAGGCAGAGAACTCTGTGATGACAGTGGTCATGGAGTATTGTGACAAAAATTGTCATGGAACATTGTGCTGACAAGGGCCATGGAGCATTGTGATGACACGGTCATGGAACATTGTGATGACAAGAATTCTGGAGCATTGTGCTGACAAGGGCCATGGAGCATTGTGATGACACGGTCATGGAACATTGTGATGACAAGAATTCTGGAGCATTGTGCTGACAAGGGCCATGGAGCATTGTGATGCCACGGTCATGGAACATTGTGATGACAAGAATTCTGGAGCATTGTGCTGACAAGGGCCATGGAGCATTGTGATGACACGGTCATGGAACATTGTGATGAGAAGAATTCTGGAGCATTCTGATGACAAAGGCGATGGAGCATTGTGATGACATGGTCATGGAAGATTGTGATGACAAGAATTCTGGAGCATTCTGATGACAAGCGCCATAGACCATTGTGATGACACGTTCATGGAATATAGTAATGACAAGAATTCTGGAGCATTATGATGACAAGGGCCATGGAGCATTGTGATGACACGGCCATGGAACATTGTGATGACAAGAATTCTGGAGCATTGTGATGACAGTGGCCATGGAGCATTGTGATGACACGGTATGGAACATAGTGATGACAAGAATTCTGGAGAATTGTGCTGACAAGGGCCATGGAGTATTGTGATGACACGGTCATGGAACATTGTGATGAGAAGAATTCTGGAGCATTGTGCTGACAAGGGCCATGGAGCATTGTGATGACACGGCCATGGAACATTTTGATGAGAAAAATTCTGGAGCATTGTGATGACAATGGCCATGGAGCATTGTGATGACACGGTCATGGAACATTGTGATGACAAGAATTCTGGAGCATTGTGCTGACAAGGGCCATGGAGCATTGTGATGACACGGTCATGGAACATTGTGATGACAAGAATTCTGGAGCATTGTCATGACAAGGGCCATGGAGCATTGTGATGACACGGTCATGGAACATTGTGATGACAAGAATTCCGGAGCATTGTGCGGACAAGGGCCATGGAGCATTGTGATGACACGGTCATGGAACATTGTGATGAGAAGAATTGTGGAGCATTGTGCTGACAAGGGCCATGGAGCATTGTGATGATACGGTCATGGAACATTGTGATGACAAGAATTCTGGAGCACTGTGATGACAATGGCCATGGAGCATTGTGATGACACGGTATGGAACATTGTGATGACAAGACTTCTGGAGCATTGTGATGACAAGGGCCATGGAGCATTGTGATAACACGGTCATGGAACATTGTGATGACAGGAATTCTGGAGCATTGTGCTGAAAAGGGCCATGGAGCATTGTGATGACATGGTTTTGGAACAATGTGATGAGAAGATTTCCGGAGCATTGTGATGACAAGGGCCATGGAGCATTGTGATGACACGGTCATGGAACATTGTGATGAGAAGAATTCTGCAGCATTGTGCTGACAAGGGCCATGGAGCATTGTGATGACATGGTCATGGAACATTGTGATGACAAGAATTCTGGAGCATTGTGATGACAATGGCTATGGAGCATTGTGATGACACGGTATGGAACATTGTGATGACAAGAATTCTGGAGCATTGTGATGACAAGGGCCATGGAGCATTGTGATGATACGGTCATGGAACATTGTGATGAGAAGAATTTTGGAGCATTGTGCTGACAAGGGCCATGGAGCATTGTGATGACACGGCCATGGAACATTTTGATGACAAAAATTCTGGACCATTGTGATGACAATGACCATGGAGTCCTGTGATGACACGGTCATGGTACATTGTGATGAGAAGAATTCTGGATCATTGTCATGACAAGGGCCATGGAGCATTGTGATGACACGGTCATGGAACATTGTGATGAGAAGAATTCTGGAGCATTGTGCTGACAAGGGCCATGGAGCATTGTGATGACACGTTCATGGAACATTGTGATGACAAGAATTCTGGAGCATTGTGATGACAAGGGCCATGGAGCATTTTGATGACACGGTTATGGAACATTTTGATGACAAGAATTCCGGAGCATTGTGCGGACAAGGGCCATGGAGCATTGTGATGACACGGTCATGGAACATTGTGATGAGAAGAATTCTGGAGCATTGTGCTGACAAGGGCCATGGAGCATTGTGATGATACGGTCATGGAACATTGTGATGACAAGAATTCTGGAGCACTGTGATGACAATGGCCATGGAACATTGTGATGACACGGTATGGAACATTGTGATGACAAGACTTCTGGAGCATTGTGATGACATGGGCCATGGAGCATTGTGATGACATGGTCATGGAACATTGTGATGACAGGAATTCTGGAGCATTGTGCTGAAAAGGGCCATGGAGCATTGTGATGACATGGTTATGGAACAATGTGATGAGAATAATTCCGGAGCATTGTGCTGACAAGGGCCATGGAGCATTGTGATGACACGGTCATGGAACATTGTGATGACAAGAATTCTGGATCATTGTGCTGACAAGGGCCATGGAGCATTGTGATGAAATGAATTCTGGAGCATTCTGCTGAAAAGGGCCATGGCGCATTGTGATGACACGGTCATGGAACATTGTGATGACAAGAATTCTGGAGCATTGTGCTGATGACGGCCATGGAGCATTGTGATGCCACAGTCAAGGAACATTGCGATGAAAATGATTTCTGGAGCATTGTGATGAAAGGGCATGGAGCATTGTGATTAAAGGTGACAAGGAACATTGTGATGATATGGGCAGAGAACTCTGTGATGACAGTGGTCATGCAGTATTGTGACGAAAAGTGTCATGAACCATTCTGCTGACAGCGATCATGGAGCTTTTTTGTAAGAGAGGCTATGGAGATTTGTGATGTCAGGCATCATGGGGCATTGTGTTGAGAGCGGTCTTGGAGCATTGTGATGAAAAGGGTCATGGAGCACTGTGATTACAGGGGCCATGGAGCATTGTGAATACAAAGGCTATGGAGCATTGAGATGACAGGGTTCATGGAGCACTGTGATGAATGTGATCTTGGATCATTGTGATGACAAGTGTCCTGGAACCTTGTGATGACACGGTTCATGGAGCATTGTGATGACAAGGACCATGGCGAATTGTGATGACATCTGTCATGGGGCGTTGTGATGACAGTGGTCATCTAGATTTGCAATGAAAGGTATCATGGAGCACTGTGATGACAGGGGCCATGGAACATTGTGATGACAAAGGCCATGGAGCATTGTGATGACAAGTGTCATGGGGCATTTTGATGACATTGGCATGGAGCATTATGATGACAAGAGTTCTGGAGCATTTTGATGACAGTGGTCATGGAGCATTGTGATGAAAGAGATCATGGAGCAATATGATAACAGGGGCCATGGAGCATTGTGATGACAGGGGTATTGGAGCATTGTGATGGAAGTAGACATGGATCATTGTGATGACATGTGTCCTGGAACACTGTGATGACACGGTTCATCGAGTATTGTGAGGACAAGGGTCATAGCGAATTGTGATGACAAGTGTCATGGGGCATTGTGATGACATTGATCATCTAGGAATTGTGATGAAAAGTATCATGGAGCACTGTGATGACTGGGGGCATGAAGCACTGTGATGAAAATTGTCCTGGATTATTGTGATGACAGCAGTCATGGAGAATTGTGATGAAAGGGATTATGCAGCATTGTGTTGACAAGGGTATGGACTATTGTGATGACGATGGTCATGGAGCAATGTGATGAAAGTATTCATGGAACATCGTGATGAAAAGTGCATGGGAGCATTGTGACGATAAAGGCCATGGAGTACTGTGATGACTAGTGTCATGGAGCATTTTAATGAAAGGTTTCATTGTGCACCATGATGACAAAGGGGATGGAGAATTGTGATGAAACTGGTCATGGAGCATTGTGATAACAAAAGCCATGGAGCATTGTGATGACAGGCATCATGGAGCATTGTGAAGAAAGGGGCCATGGGGTATTGTAATGACACTAGAGAAATATGATGAAAATGGTCAGCGAGCATAGTGATTAAAGTGGTTATTGAGAATTGTGATGAAAAGCGACATAGAGCATTGTGATGACAAAGGTCATGGAGAACTGTGATGACCAGGATCATGTAACATTGTGATGACACGGTCATGGAACATTGTGATGACAAGAATTCTGGAGCATTGTGATGACAAGGGCCATTGAGCATTGTGATGACACGGTCATGGAACATTGTGATGACAGGAATTCTGGAGCATTGTGCTGAAAAGGGCCATGGAGCATTGTGATGACACGGTCATGGAACAATGTGATGAGAAGAATTCCGGAGCATTGTGATGACAAGGGCCATGGAGCATTGTGATGACACGGTCATGGAACATTGTGATGACAAGAATTCTGGAGCATTGTGCGGACAAGGGCCATGGAGCATTGTGATGACACGGTCATGGAACATTGTGATGAGAAGAATTCTGGAGCATTGTGCTGACAAGGGCCATGGAGCATTGTGATGGTACGGTAATGGAACATTGTGATGACAAGAATTCTGGAGCATTGTGATGACAAGGGTCATGGAGCATTGTGATGACATGGTCAAGGAACATTGAGATGACAAGATTTCTGGAGCATTGTGATGAAAGTGCATGGAGCATTGTGATTAAAGGTGACAAGGAACATTATGATGATATGGGCAGAGAACTCTGTGATGACAGTGGTCATGGAGTATTGTGACAAAAATTGTCATGGAACATTGTGCTGACAATGGCCATGGAGCATTGTGATGACACGATCATGGAACATTGTGATAAGAAGAATTCTGGAGCATTGTGCTGACAAGGGCCATGGAGCACTGTGATGATACGATTATGGAACATTGTGATGACAAGAATTCTGGAGCATTGTGATGACAAGGGTCATGGAGCATTGTGATGACATGGTCAAGGAACATTGCGATGACAAGATTTCTGGAGCATTGTGATGAAAGGGCATGGAGCATTGTGATTAAAGGTGACAAGGAACATTATGATGATATGGGCAGAGAACTCTGTGGTGACAGTGGTCATGGAGTATTGTGACAAAAATTGTCATGGAACATTGTGCTGACAAGGGCCATGGAGCATTGTGATGACACGGTCATGGAACATTTTGATGACAAAAATTCTGGAGCATTGTGCTGACAAGGGCCATGGAGCATTGTGATGACACGGTCATGGAACATTGTGATGACAAGAATTCTGGAGCATTGTGCTGACAAGGGCCATGGAGCATTGTGATGAAAGGGCCATGGAACATTGTGATGACAAGAATTCGGGAGCATTCTGATGACAAGCGCCATAGAGCATTCTGATGACACGTTCATGGAATATAGTAATGACAAGAATTCTGGAGCATTATGATGACAAGGGCCATGGAGCATTGGAATGACACGGTCATGGAACATTGTGATGAGAAGAATTCGGGAGCATTGTCATGACAAGGGCCATGGAGCATTGTGATGACACGGTCATGGAACATTGTGATGACAAGAATTCCTGAGCATTGCGATGAAAAGGGCCATGGAGCATTGTGATGACACGGCCATGGAACATTGTGATGACAAGAATTCTGGAGCATTGTGATGACAAGAATTCTGGAGCATTGTGATGACACGGTCATGGAACATTGTGATGACAAGAATTCGGGAGCATTGTGATGACAAGGGCCATGGAGCATTGTGATGACACGGTCATGGAACATTGTGATGACAGGAATTCTGGAGCATTGTGCTGAAAGGGGCCATGGAGCATTGTGATGACACGATCATGGAACAATGTGATGAGAAGAATTCCGGAGCATTGTGATGACAAGGGCCATGGAGCATTGTGATGACACGGTCATGGAACATTGTGATGACAAGTATTCTGGAGCATTGTGCTGATGACGGCCGTGGAGCACTGTGATGACACAGTGAAGGAACATTGCGATGAAAAAGATTTCTGGAGCATTGTGATGAAAGGGTATGGAACATTGTGATTAAAGGTGACAAGGAACATTGTGATGATATGGGCAGTAAACTCTGTGATGACAGTGGTCATGGAGTATTGTGACAAAAAGTGTCATGGAACATTGTGCGGATAAGGGCCATGGAGCATTGTGATGACACGGTCATGGAACATTGTGATGAGAAGAATTCTGGAGCATTGTGCTGACAAGGGCCATGGAGCATTGTGATGGTACGGTCATGGAACATTGTGATGATAAGAATTCTGGAGCATTGTGATGACAAGGGTCATGGAGCATTGTGATGACATGGTCAAGGAACATTGCGATGACAAGATTTCTGGAGCATTGTGATGAAAGGGCATGGAGCATTGTGATTAAAGGTGACAAGGAACATTATGATGATATGGGCAGAGAACTCTGTGATGACAGTGGTCATGGAGTATTGTGACAAAAATTGTCATGGAACATTGTGCTGACAAGGGCCATGGAGCATTGTGATGACACGGCCATGGAACATTGTGATGACAAGAATTCTGGAGCATTGTGATGACAGTGGCCATGGAGCATTGTGATGACACGGTATGGAACATTGTGATGACAAGAATTCTGGAGCATTGTGCTGACAAGGGCCATGGAGCATTGTGATGACACGGTCATGGAACATTGTGATGAGAAGAATTCTGGAGCATTGTGCTGACAAGGGCCATGGAGCATTGTGATGACACGGCCATGGAACATTTTGATGAGAAGAATTCTGGAGCATTGTGATGACAATGGCCATGGAGCATTGTGATGACACGGTCATGGAACATTGTGATGACAAGAATTCTGGAGCATTGTGCTGACAAGGGCCATGGAGCATTGTGATGACACGGTCATGGAACATTGTGATGACAAGAATTCTGGAGCATTGTCATGACAAGGGCCATGGAGCATTGTGATGACACGGTCATGGAACATTGTGATGACAAGAATTCCGGAGCATTGTGCGGACAAGGGCCATTGAGCATTGTGATGACACGGTCATGGAACATTGTGATGAGAAGAATTCTGGAGCATTGTGCTGACAAGGGCCATGGAGCATTGTGATGATACGGTCATGGAACATTGTGATGACAAGAATTCTGGAGCACTGTGATGACAATGGCCATGGAGCATTGTGATGACACGGTATGCAACATTGTGATGACAAGACTTCTGGAGCATTGTGATGACAAGGGCCATGGAGCATTGTGATAACACGGTCATGGAACATTGTGATGACAGGAATTCTGGAGCATTGTGCTGAAAAGGGCCATGGAGCATTGTGATGACATGGTTTTGGAACAATGTGATGAGAAGATTTCCGGAGCATTGTGATGACAAGGGCCATGGAGCATTGTGATGACACGGTCATGGAACATTGTGATGAGAAGAATTCTGCAGCATTGTGCTGACAAGGGCCATGGAGCATTGTGATGACATGGTCATGGAACATTGTGATGACAAGAATTCTGGAGCATTGTGATGACAATGGCTATGGAGCATTGTGATGACACGGTATGGAACATTGTGATGACAAGAATTCTGGAGCATTGTGATGACAAGGGCCATGGAGCATTGTGATGGTACGGTCATGGAACATTGTGATGATAAGAATTCTGGAGCATTGTGATGACAAGGGTCATGGAGCATTGTGATGACATGGTCAAGGAACATTGCGATGACAAGATTTCTGGAGCATTGTGATGAAAGGGCATGGAGCATTGTGATTAAAGGTGACAAGGAACATTATGATGATATGGGCAGAGAACTCTGTGATGACAGTGGTCATGGAGTATTGTGACAAAAATTGTCATGGAACATTGTGCTGACAAGGGCCATGGAGCATTGTGATGACACGGCCATGGAACATTGTGATGACAAGAATTCTGGAGCATTGTGATGACAGTGGCCATGGAGCATTGTGATGACACGGTATGGAACATTGTGATGACAAGAATTCTGGAGCATTGTGCTGACAAGGGCCATGGAGCATTGTGATGACACGGTCATGGAACATTGTGATGAGAAGAATTCTGGAGCATTGTGCTGACAAGGGCCATGGAGCATTGTGATGACACGGCCATGGAACATTTTGATGAGAAGAATTCTGGAGCATTGTGATGACAATGGCCATGGAGCATTGTGATGACACGGTCATGGAACATTGTGATGACAAGAATTCTGGAGCATTGTGCTGACAAGGGCCATGGAGCATTGTGATGACACGGTCATGGAACATTGTGATGACAAGAATTCTGGAGCATTGTCATGACAAGGGCCATGGAGCATTGTGATGACACGGTCATGGAACATTGTGATGACAAGAATTCCGGAGCATTGTGCGGACAAGGGCCATTGAGCATTGTGATGACACGGTCATGGAACATTGTGATGAGAAGAATTCTGGAGCATTGTGCTGACAAGGGCCATGGAGCATTGTGATGATACGGTCATGGAACATTGTGATGACAAGAATTCTGGAGCACTGTGATGACAATGGCCATGGAGCATTGTGATGACACGGTATGGAACATTGTGATGACAAGACTTCTGGAGCATTGTGATGACAAGGGCCATGGAGCATTGTGATAACACGGTCATGGAACATTGTGATGACAGGAATTCTGGAGCATTGTGCTGAAAAGGGCCATGGAGCATTGTGATGACATGGTTTTGGAACAATGTGATGAGAAGATTTCCGGAGCATTGTGATGACAAGGGCCATGGAGCATTGTGATGACACGGTCATGGAACATTGTGATGAGAAGAATTCTGCAGCATTGTGCTGACAAGGGCCATGGAGCATTGTGATGACATGGTCATGGAACATTGTGATGACAAGAATTCTGGAGCATTGTGATGACAAGGGCCATGGAGCATTGTGATGATACGGTCATGGAACATTGTGATGAGAAGAATTTTGGAGCATTGTGCTGACAAGGGCCATGGAGCATTGTGATGACACGGCCATGGAACATTTTGATGACAAAAATTCTGGAGCATTGTGATGACAATGGCCATGGAGTCCTGTGATGACACGGTCATGGTACATTGTGATGAGAAGAATTCTGGATCATTGTCATGACAAGGGCCATGGAGCATTGTGATGACACGGTCATGGAACATTGTGATGAGAAGAATTCTGGAGCATTGTGCTGACAAGGGCCATGGAGCATTGTGATGACACGTTCATGGAACATTGTGATGACAAGAATTCTGGAGCATTGTGATGACAAGGGCCATGGAGCATTTTGATGACACGGTTATGGAACATTTTGATGACAAGAAATCCGGAGCATTGTGCGGACAAGGGCCATGGAGCATTGTGATGACACGGTCATGGAACATTGTGATGAGAAGAATTCTGGAGCATTGTGCTGACAAGGGCCATGGAGCATTGTGATGATACGGTCATGGAACATTGTGATGACAAGAATTCTGGAGCACTGTGATGACAATGGCCATGGAACATTGTGATGACACGGTATGGAACATTGTGATGACAAGACTTCTGGAGCATTGTGATGACAAGGGCCATGGAGCATTGTGATGACACGGTCATGGAACATTGTGATGACAGGAATTCTGGAGCATTGTGCTGAAAAGGGCCATGGAGCATTGTGATGACATGGTTATGGAACAATGTGATGAGAATAATTCCGGAGCATTGTGCTGACAAGGGCCATGGAGCATTGTGATGACACGGTCATGGAACATTGTGATGACAAGAATTCTGGATCATTGTGCTGACAAGGGCCATGGAGCATTGTGATGAAAGGAATTCTGGAGCATTCTGCTGAAAAGGGCCATGGAGCATTGTGATGACACGGTCATGGAACATTGTGATGACAAGAATTCTGGAGCATTGTGCTGATGACGGCCATGGAGAATTGTGATGCCACAGTCAAGGAACATTGCGATGAAAATGATTTCTGGAGCATTGTGATGAAAGGGCATGGAGCATTGTGATTAAAGGTGACAAGGAACATTGTGATGATATGGGCAGAGAACTCTGTGATGACAGTGGTCATGCAGTATTGTGACGAAAAGTGTCATGAACCATTCTGCTGACAGCGATCATGGAGCTTTTTTGTAAGAGAGGCTATGGAGATTTGTGATGTCAGGCATCATGGGGCATTGTGTTGAGAGCGGTCTTGGAGCATTGTGATGAAAAGGGTCATGGAGCACTGTGATTACAGGGGCCATGGAGCATTGTGAATACAAAGGCTATGGAGCATTGAGATGACAGGGTTCATGGAGCACTGTGATGAATGTGATCTTGGATCATTGTGATGACAAGTGTCCTGGAACCTTGTGATGACACGGTTCATGGAGCATTGTGATGACAAGGACCATGGCGAATTGTGATGACATCTGTCATGGGGCGTTGTGATGACAGTGGTCATCTAGATTTGCAATGAAAGGTATCATGGAGCACTGTGATGACAGGGGCCATGGAACATTGTGATGACAAAGGCCATGGAGCATTGTGATGACAAGTGTCATGGGGCATTTTGATGACATTGGCATGGAGCATTATGATGACAAGAGTTCTGGAGCATTTTGATGACAGTGGTCATGGAGCATTGTGATGAAAGAGATCATGGAGCAATATGATAACAGGGGCCATGGAGCATTGTGATGACAGGGGTATTGGAGCATTGTGATGGAAGTAGACATGGATCATTGTGATGACATGTGTCCTGGAACACTGTGATGACACGGTTCATCGAGTATTGTGAGGACAAGGGTCATAGCGAATTGTGATGACAAGTGTCATGGGGCATTGTGATGACATTGATCATCTAGGAATTGTGATGAAAAGTATCATGGAGCACTGTGATGACTGGGGGCATGAAGCACTGTGATGAAAATTGTCCTGGATTATTGTGATGACAGCAGTCATGGAGAATTGTGATGACAGGGATTATGCAGCATTGTGTTGACAAGGGTATGGACTATTGTGATGACGATGGTCATGGAGCAATGTGATGAAAGTATTCATGGAACATCGTGATGAAAAGTGCATGGGAGCATTGTGACGATAAAGGCCATGGAGTACTGTGATGACTAGTGTCATGGAGCATTTTAATGAAAGGTTTCATTGTGCACCATGATGACAAAGGGGATGGAGAATTGTGATGAAACTGGTCCTGGAGCATTGTGATAACAAAAGCCATGGAGCATTGTGATGACAGGCATCATGGAGCATTGTGAAGAAAGGGGCCATGGGGTATTGTAATGACACTATAGAAATATGATGAAAATGGTCAGTGAGCATAGTGATTAAAGTGGTTATTGAGAATTGTGATGAAAAGCGACATAGAGCATTGTGATGACAAAGGTCATGGAGAACTGTGATGACCAGGATCATGTAACATTGTGATGACACGGTCATGGAACATTGTGATGACAAGAATTCTGGAGCATTGTGATGACAAGGGCCATTGAGCATTGTGATGACACGGTCATGGAACATTGTGATGACAGGAATTCTGGAGCATTGTGCTGAAAAGGGCCATGGAGCATTGTGATGACACGGTCATGGAACAATGTGATGAGAAGAATTCCGGAGCATTGTGATGACAAGGGCCATGGAGCATTGTGATGACACGGTCATGGAACATTGTGATGACAAGAATTCTGGAGCATTGTGCGGACAAGGGCCATGGAGCATTGTGATGACACGGTCATGGAACATTGTGATGAGAAGAATTCTGGAGCATTGTGCTGACAAGGGCCATGGAGCATTGTGATGGTACGGTAATGGAACATTGTGATGACAAGAATTCTGGAGCATTGTGATGACAAGGGTCATGGAGCATTGTGATGACATGGTCAAGGAACATTGAGATGACAAGATTTCTGGAGCATTGTGATGAAAGTGCATGGAGCATTGTGATTAAAGGTGACAAGGAACATTATGATGATATGGGCAGAGAACTCTGTGATGACAGTGGTCATGGAGTATTGTGACAAAAATTGTCATGGAACATTGTGCTGACAATGGCCATGGAGCATTGTGATGACACGGTCATGGAACATTGTGATAAGAAGAATTCTGGAGCATTGTGCTGACAAGGGCCATGGAGCACTGTGATGATACGATTATGGAACATTGTGATGACAAGAATTCTGGAGCATTGTGCTGACAAGGGCCATGGAGCATTGTGATGAAAGGGCCATGGAACATTGTGATGACAAGAATTCGGGAGCATTCTGATGACAAGCGCCATAGAGCATTGTGATGACACGTTCATGGAATATAGTAATGACAAGAATTCTGGAGCATTATGATGACAAGGGCCATGGAGTATTGGAATGACACGGTCATGGAACATTGTGATGAGAAGAATTCGGGAGCATTGTCATGACAAGGGCCATGGAGCATTGTGATGACACGGTCATGGAACATTGTGATGACAAGAATTCCTGAGCATTGCGATGACAAGGGCCATGGAGCATTGTGATGACACGGTCATGGAACATTGTGATGAGAAGAATTCTGGAGCATTGCGCTGACAAGGGCCATGGAGCATTGTGATGACACGGCCATGGAACATTGTGATGACAAGAATTCTGGAGCATTGTGATGACAATGGCCATGGAGCATTGTGATGACACGGTATGGAACATTGTGATGACAAGAATTCTGGAGCATTGTGATGACAAGGGCCATGGAGCATTGTGATGACACGGTCATGGAACATTGTGATGACAGGAATTCTGGAGCATTGTGCTGAAAGGGGCCATGGAGCATTGTGATGACACGGTCATGGAACAATGTGATGAGAAGAATTCCGGAGCATTGTGATGACAAGGGCCATGGAGCATTGTGATGACACGGTCATGGAACATTGTGATGACAAGTATTCTGGAGCATTGTGCTGATGACGGCCGTGGAGCACTGTGATGACACAGTGAAGGAACATTGCGATGAAAAAGATTTCTGGAGCATTGTGATGAAAGGGTATGGAACATTGTGATTAAAGGTGACAAGGAACATTGTGATGATATGGGCAGAAAACTCTGTGATGACAGTGGTCATGGAGTATTGTGACAAAAAGTGTCATGGAACATTGTGCTGACAAGGGCCATGGAGCATTGTGATGACACGGTCATGGAACATTGTGATGACAAGAATTCTGGAGCATTGTGCTGACAAGGGCCATGGAGCATTGTGATGAAAGGGCCATGGAACATTGTGATGACAAGAATTCGGGAGCATTCTGATGACAAGCGCCATAGAGCATTGTGATGACACGTTCATGGAATATAGTAATGACAAGAATTCTGGAGCATTATGATGACAAGGGCCATGGAGCATTGTGATGACACGGCCATGGAACATTGTGATGACAAAAATTCTGGAGCATTGTGCTGACAAGGGCCATGGAGCATTGTGATGACACGGCCATGGAACATTGTGATGAGAAGAATTCTGGAGCATTGTGCTGACAAGGGCCATGGAGCATTGTGATGATACGGTCATGGAACATTGTGATGACAAGAATTCTGGAGCATTGTGATGACAAGGGTCATGGAGAATTGTGATGACATGGTCAAGGAACATTGTGATGACAAGATTTCTGGAGTAAGGTGATGAAAGGGCATGAAGCATTGTGATTAAAGGTGACAAGGAACATTATGATGATATGGGCAGAGAACTCTGTGATGACAGTGGTCATGGAGTATTGTGACAAAAATTGTCATGGAACATTGTGCTGACAAGGGCCATGGAGCATTGTGATGACACGGTCATGGAAGATTGTGATGACAAGAATTCTGGAGCATTGTGATGACAAGGGCCATGGAGCATTGTGATGACACGATCATGGAACATTGTGATGACAGGAATTCTGGAGCATTGTGCTGAAAAGGGCCATGGAGCATTGTGATGACACGATCATGGAACAGTGTGATGAGAAGAATTCCGGAGCATTGTGATGACAAGGGCCATGGAGCATTGTGATGACACGGTCATGGAACATTGTGATGAGAAGAATTCTGGAGCATTGTGCCGACAAGGGCCATGGAGCATTGTGATGACACGGCCATGGAACATTTTGATGACAAGAATTCGGGAGCATTGTGTTGACAATGGCCATGGAACATTGTGATGACATGGTCATGGAACATTGTGATGAGAAGAATTCTGGAGCATTGTGCTGACAAGGGCCATGGAGCATTGTGATGATACGGTCATGGAACATTGTGATGACAAGAATTCTGGAGCACTGTGATGACAATGGCCATGGAGCATTGTGATGACACGGTATGGAACATTGTGATGACAAGACTTCTGGAGCATTGTGATGACAAGGGCCATGGAGCATTGTGATAACACGGTCATGGAACATTGTGATGACAGGAATTCTGGAGCATTGTGCTGAAAAGGGCCATGGAGCATTGTGATGACATGGTTATGGAACAATGTGATGAGAAGAATTCCGGAGCATTGTGATGACAAGGGCCATGGAGCATTGTGATGAAAGGGCCATGGAACATTGTGATGACAAGAATTCGGGAGCATTCTGATGACAAGCGCCATAGAGCATTGTGATGACACGTTCAGGGAATATAGTAATGACAAGAATTCTGGAGCATTATGATGACAAGGGCCATGGAGCATTGTGATGACACGGTCATGGAACATTGTGATGACAAGAATTCCTGAGCATTGCGATGACAAGGGCCATGGAGCATTGTGATGACACGGTCATGGAACATTGTGATGAGAAGAATTCTGGAGCATTGCGCTGACAAGGGCCATGGAGCATTGTGATGACACGGCCATGGAACATTGTGATGACAAGAATTCTGGAGCATTGTGATGACAATGGCCATGGAGCATTGTGATGACACGGTATGGAACATTGTGATGACAAGAATTCTGGAGCATTGTGATGACAAGGGCCATGGAGCATTGTGATGACACGGTCATGGAACATTGTGATGACAGAAATTCTGGAGCATTGTGCTGAAAAGGGCCATGGAGCATTGTGATGACACGGTCATGGAACAATGTGATGAGAAGAATTCCGGAGCATTGTGATGACAAGGGCCATGGAGCATTGTGATGACACGGTCATGGAACATTGTGATGACAAGTATTCTGGAGCATTGTGCTGATGACGGCCGTGGAGCACTGTGATGACACACTGAAGGAATATTGCGATGAAAAAGATTTCTGGAGCATTGTGATGAAAGGGTATGGAACATTGTGATTAAAGGTGACAAGGAACATTGTGATGATATGGGCAGAAAACTCTGTGATGACAGTGGTCATGGAGTATTGTGACAAAAAGTGTCATGGAACATTGTGCGGATAAGGGCCATGGAGCATTGTGATGACACGGTCATGGAACATTGTGATGAGAAGAATTCTGGAGCATTGTCATGACAAGGGCCATGGAGCATTGTGATGACACGGTCATGGAACATTGTGATGACAAGAATTCTGGAGCATTGTGATGACAAGGGCCATGGAGCATTGTGATGACACGGCCATGGAACATTGTGATGAGAATAATTCTGGAGCATTGTGATGACAAGGGCCATGGAGCATTGTGATGACACGGTCATGGAACATTGTGATGACAAGAATTCTGGAGCATTGTGCTGACAAGGGCCATGGAGCATTGTGATAACACGTTCATGGAACATTGTGATGACAAGAATTCTGGAGCATTGTGATGACAAGGGCCATGGAGCATTGTGATGACACGATCATGGAACATTGTGATGACAAGAATTCCGGAGCATTGTGCGGACAAGGGCCATGGAGCATTGTGATGACACGGTCATGGAACATTGTGATGAGAAGAATTCTGGAGCATTGTGCTGACAAGGGCCATGGAGCATTGTGATGATACGGTCATGGAACATTGTGATGACAAGACTTCTGGAGCATTGTGATGACAAGGGCCATGGAGCATTGTGATGACACGGTCATGGAACATTGTGATGACAGGAATTCTGGAGCATTGTGCTGAAAAGGGCCATGGAGCATTGTGATGACATGGTTAAGGAACAATGTGATGAGAAGAATTCCGGAGCATTGTGATGACAAGGGCCATGGAGCATTGTGATGACACAGTCATGGAACATTGTGATGAGAAGAATTCTGCAGCATTGTGCTGACAAGGGCCATGGAGCATTGTGATGACACGGTCATGGAACATTGTGATGACAAAAATTCTGGAGCATTGTCATGACAATGGCCATGGAGCATTGTGATGACATGGTATGGAACATTGTGATGACAAGAATTCTGGAGCATTGTGCTGACAAGGGCCATGGAGCATTGTGATGATACGGTCATGGAACATTGTGATGACAAGAATTCTGGAGCATTGTGATGACAAGGGTCATGGAGCATTGTGATGACATGGTCAAGGAACATTGCGATGACAAGATTTCTGGAGCATTGTGATGAAAGGGTATGGAGCATTGTGATTAAAGGTGACAAGGAACATTATGATGATATGGGCAGAGAACTCTGTGGTGACAGTGGTCATGGACAATTGTGACAAAAATTGTCATGGAACATTGTGCTGACAAGGGCCATGGAGCATTGTGATGACACGGTCATGGAACATTTTGTTGACAAGAATTCTGGAGCATTGTGCTGACAAGGGCCATGGAGCATTGTGATAAGACGGTCATGGATCATTGTGATGACAAGAATTCTGGAGCATTGTGCTGACAAGGGCCATGGAGCATTGTGATGAAAGGGCCATGGAACATTGTGATGACAAGAATTCGGGAGCATTCTGATGACAAGCGCCATAGAGCATTGTGATGACACGTTCATGGAATATAGTAATGACATGAATTCTGGAGCATTATGATGACAAGGGCCATGGAGCATTGGAATGACACGGTCATGGAACATTGTGATGAGAAGAATTCGGGAGCATTGTCATGACAAGGGCCATGGAGCATTGTGCTGACAAGGGCCATGGAGCATTGTGATAACACGTTCATGGAACATTGTGATGACAAGAATTCTGGAGCATTGTGATGACAAGGGCCATGGAGCATTGTGATGACACGATCATGGAACATTGTGATGACAAGAATTCCGGAGCATTGTGCGGACAAGGGCCATGGAGCATTGTGATGACACGGTCATGGAACATTGTGATGAGAAGAATTCTGGAGCATTGTGCTGACAAGGGCCATGGAGCATTGTGATGATACGGTCATGGAACATTGTGATGACAAGACTTCTGGAGCATTGTGCTGAAAAGGGCCATGGAGCATTGTGATGACATGGTTAAGGAACAATGTGATGAGAAGAATTCCGGAGCATTGTGATGACAAGGGCCATGGAGCATTGTGATGACACAGTCATGGAACATTGTGATGAGAAGAATTCTGCAGCATTGTGCTGACAAGGGCCATGGAGCATTGTGATGACACGGTCATGGAACATTGTGATGACAAAAATTCTGGAGCATTGTCATGACAATGGCCATGGAGCATTGTGATGACATGGTATGGAACATTGTGATGACAAGAATTCTGGAGCATTGTGCTGACAAGGGCCATGGAGCATTGTGATGATACGGTCATGGAACATTGTGATGACAAGAATTCTGGAGCATTGTGATGACAAGGGTCATGGAGCATTGTGATGACATGGTCAAGGAACATTGCGATGACAAGATTTCTGGAGCATTGTGATGAAAGGGCATGGAGCATTGTGATTAAAGGTGACAAGGAACATTATGATGATATGGGCAGAGAACTCTGTGGTGACAGTGGTCATGGACAATTGTGACAAAAATTGTCATGGAACATTGTGCTGACAAGGGCCATGGAGCATTGTGATGACACGGTCATGGAACATTTTGTTGACAAGAATTCTGGAGCATTGTGCTGACAAGGGCCATGGAGCATTGTGATAAGACGGTCATGGATCATTGTGATGACAAGAATTCTGGAGCATTGTGCTGACAAGGGCCATGGAGCATTGTGATGAAAGGGCCATGGAACATTGTGATGACAAGAATTCGGGAGCATTCTGATGACAAGCGCCATAGAGCATTGTGATGACACGTTCATGGAATATAGTAATGACATGAATTCTGGAGCATTATGATGACAAGGGCCATGGAGCATTGGAATGACACGGTCATGGAACATTGTGATGAGAAGAATTCGGGAGCATTGTCATGACAAGGGCCATGGAGCATTGTGATGACACGGTCATGGAACATTGTGATGACAAGAATTCCTGAGCATTGCGATGACAAGGGCCATGGAGCATTGTGATGACACGGTCATGGAACATTGTGATGAGAAGAATTCTGGAGCATTGTGCTGACAAGGGCCATGGAGCATTGTGATGACACGGCCATGGAACATTGTGATGACAAGAATTCTGGAGCATTGTGATGACAATGGCCATTGAGCATTGTGATGACACGGTATGGAACATTGTGATGACAAGACTTCTGGAGCATTGTGATGACAAGGGCCATGGAGCATTGTGATAACACGGTCATGGAACATTGTGATGACAGGAATTCTGGAGCATTGTGCGGAAAAGGGCCATGGAGCATTGTGATGACATGGTTATGGAACAATGTGATGAGAAGAATTCCGGAGCATTGTGATGACAAGGGCCATGGAGCATTGTGATGAAAGGGCCATGGAACATTGTGATGACAAGAATTCGGGAGCATTCTGATGACAAGCGCCATAGAGCATTGTGATGACACTTTCATGGAATATAGTAATGACAAGAATTCTGGAGCATTATGATGACAAGGGCCATGGAGCATTGTGATGACACGGTCATGGAACATAGTGATGACAAGAATTCCTGAGCATTGCGATGACAAGGGCCATGGAGCATTGTGATGACACGGCCATGGAACATTGTGATGACAAGAATTCTGGAGCATTGTGATGACAATGGCCATGGAGCATTGTGATGACACGGTATGGAACATTGTGATGACAAGAATTCTGGAGCATTGTGATGACAAGGGCCATGGAGCATTGTGATGACACGGTCATGGAACATTGTGATGACAGAAATTCTGGAGCATTGTGCTGAAAAGGGCCATGGAGCATTGTGATGACACGGTCATGGAACAATGTGATGAGAAGAATTCCGGAGCATTGTGATGACAAGGGCCATGGAGCATTGTGATGACACGGTCATGGAACATTGTGATGACAAGAATTCAGGAGCATTCTGATGACAAGCGCCATAGAGCATTGTGATGACACGGTCATGGAACATTGTGATGACAAGAATTCCTGAGCATTGCGATGACAAGGGCCATGGAGCATTGTGATGACACGGTCATGGAACATTGTGATGAGAAGAATTCTGGAGCATTGCGCTGACAAGGGCCATGGAGCATTGTGATGACACGGCCATGGAACATTGTGATGACAAGAATTCTGGAGCATTGTGATGACAATGGCCATGGAGCATTGTGATGACACGGCATGGAACATTGTGATGACAAGAATTCTGGAGCATTGTGATGACAAGGGCCATGGAGCATTGTGATGACACGGTCATGGAACATTGTGATGACAAGAATTCAGGAGCATTCTGATGACAAGCGCCATAGAGCATTGTGATGACACGGTCATGGAACATTGTGATGACAGAAATTCTGGAGCATTGTGCTAAAAAGGGCCATGGAGCATTGTGATGACACGGTCATGGAACAATGTGATGAGAAGAATTCCGGAGCATTGTGATGACAAGGGCCATGGAGCATTGTGATGACACGGTCATGGAACATTGTGATGACAAGAATTCAGGAGCATTCTGATGACAAGCGCCATAGAGCATTGTGATGACACGGTCATGGAACATTGTGATGACAAGAATTCCTGAGCATTGCGATGACAAGGGCCATGGAGCATTGTGATGACACGGTCATGGAACATTGTGATGAGAAGAATTCTGGAGCATTGCGCTGACAAGGGCCATGGAGCATTGTGATGACACGGCCATGGAACATTGTGATGACAAGAATTCTGGAGCATTGTGATGACAATGGCCATGGAGCATTGTGATGACATGGTATGGAACATTGTGATGACAAGAATTCTGGAGCATTGTGATGACAAGGGCCATGGAGCATTGTGATGACACGGTCATGGAACATTGTGATGACACGAATTCTGGAGCATTGTGCTGAAAGGGGCCATGGAGCATTGTGATGACACGGTCATGGAACAATGTGATGAGAAGAATTCCGGAGCATTGTGATGACAAGGGCCATGGAGCATTGTGATGACACGGTCATGGAACATTGTGATGACAAGTATTCTGGAGCATTGTGCTGATGACGGCCGTGGAGCACTGTGATGACACAGTGAAGGAACATTGCGATGAAAAAGATTTCTGGAGCATTGTGATGAAAGGGTATGGAACATTGTGATTAAAGGTGACAAGGAACATTGTGATGATATGGGCAGAAAACTCTGTGATGACAGTGGTCATGGAGTATTGTGACAAAAAGTGTCATGGAACATTGTGCGGATAAGGGCCATGGAGCATTGTGATGACACGGTCATGGAACATTGTGATGAGAAGAATTCTGGAGCATTGTGCTGACAAGGGCCATGGAGCATTGTGATGGTACGGTCATGGAACATTGTGATGATAAGAATTCTGGAGCATTGTGATGACAAGGGTCATGGAGCATTGTGATGACATGGTCAAGGAACATTGCGATGACAAGATTTCTGGAGCATTGTGATGAAAGGGCATGGAGCATTGTGATTAAAGGTGACAAGGAACATTATGATGATATGGGCAGAGAACTCTGTGATGACAGTGGTCATGGAATATTGTGACAAAAATTGTCATGGAACATTGTGCTGACAAGGGCCATGGAGCATTGTGATGACACGGTCATGGAACATTGTGATGACAAGAATTCTGGAGCATTGTGATGACAAGGGCCATGGAGCATTGTGATGACACGGTCATGGAACATTGTGATGACAAGAATTCTGGAGCATTGTGCGGACAAGGGCCATGGAGCATTGTGATGACACGGTCATAGAACATTGTGATGAGAAGAATTCTGGAGCATTGTGCTGACAAGGGCCATGGAGCATTGTGATGATACGGTCATGGAACATTGTGATGACAAGAATTCTGGAGCATTGTGATGACAAGGGTCATGGAGCATTGTGATGACATGGTCAAGGAACATTGAGATGACAAGATTTCTGGAGCATTGTGATGAAAGGGCATGGAGCATTGTGATTAAAGGTGACAAGGAACATTATGATGATATGGGCAGAGAACTCTGTGATGATAGTGGTCATGGAGTATTGTGACAAAAATTGTCATGGAACATTGTGCTGAAAAGGGCCATGGAGCATTGTGATGACACGGTCATGGAACATTGTGATGACAAGAATTCTGGAGCATTGTGCTGACAAGGGCCATGGAGCATTGTGATGAAAGGGCCATGGAACATTGTGATGACAAGAATTCGGGAGCATTCTGATGACAAGCGCCATAGAGCATTGTGATGACACGTTCATGGAATATAGTAATGACAAGAATTCTGGAGCATTATGATGACAAGGGCCATGGAGCATTGTGATGACACGGCCATGGAACATTGTGATGACAAAAATTCTGGAGCATTGTGCTGACAAGGGCCATGGAGCATTGTGATGACACGGCCATGGAACATTGTGATGAGAAGAATTCTGGAGCATTGTGCTGACAAGGGCCATGGAGCATTGTGATGATACGGTCATGGAACATTGTGATGACAAGAATTCTGGAGCATTGTGATGACAAGGGTCATGGAGAATTGTGATGACATGGTCAAGGAACATTGTGATGACAAGATTTCTGGAGTAAGGTGATGAAAGGGCATGAAGCATTGTGATTAAAGGTGACAAGGAACATTATGATGATATGGGCAGAGAACTCTGTGATGACAGTGGTCATGGAGTATTGTGACAAAAATTGTCATGGAACATTGTGCTGACAAGGGCCATGGAGCATTGTGATGACACGGTCATGGAAGATTGTGATGACAAGAATTCTGGAGCATTGTGATGACAAGGGCCATGGAGCATTGTGATGACACGATCATGGAACATTGTGATGACAGGAATTCTGGAGCATTGTGCTGAAAAGGGCCATGGAGCATTGTGATGACACGATCATGGAACAGTGTGATGAGAAGAATTCCGGAGCATTGTGATGACAAGGGCCATGGAGCATTCTGATGACACGGTCATGGAACATTGTGATGAGAAGAATTCTGGAGCATTGTGCCGACAAGGGCCATGGAGCATTGTGATGACACGGCCATGGAACATTTTGATGACAAGAATTCGGGAGCATTGTGTTGACAATGGCCATGGAACATTGTGATGACATGGTCATGGAACATTGTGATGAGAAGAATTCTGGAGCATTGTGCTGACAAGGGCCATGGAGCATTGTGATGATACGGTCATGGAACATTGTGATGACAAGAATTCTGGAGCACTGTGATGACAATGGCCATGGAGCATTGTGATGACACGGTATGGAACATTGTGATGACAAGACTTCTGGAGCATTGTGATGACAAGGGCCATGGAGCATTGTGATAACACGGTCATGGAACATTGTGATGACAGGAATTCTGGAGCATTGTGCTGAAAAGGGCCATGGAGCATTGTGATGACATGGTTATGGAACAATGTGATGAGAAGAATTCCGGAGCATTGTGATGACAAGGGCCATGGAGCATTGTGATGAAAGGGCCATGGAACATTGTGATGACAAGAATTCGGGAGCATTCTGATGACAAGCGCCATAGAGCATTGTGATGACACGTTCATGGAATATAGTAATGACAAGAATTCTGGAGCATTATGATGACAAGGGCCATGGAGCATTGTGATGACACGGTCATGGAACATTGTGATGACAAGAATTCCTGAGCATTGCGATGACAAGGGCCATGGAGCATTGTGATGACACGGTCATGGAACATTGTGATGAGAAGAATTCTGGAGCATTGCGCTGACAAGGGCCATGGAGCATTGTGATGACACGGCCATGGAACATTGTGATGACAAGAATTCTGGAGCATTGTGATGACAATGGCCATGGAGCATTGTGATGACACGGTATGGAACATTGTGATGACAAGAATTCTGGAGCATTGTGATGACAAGGGCCATGGAGCATTGTGATGACACGGTCATGGAACATTGTGATGACAGAAATTCTGGAGCATTGTGCTGAAAAGGGCCATGGAGCATTGTGATGACACGGTCATGGAACAATGTGATGAGAAGAATTCCGGAGCATTGTGATGACAAGGGCCATGGAGCATTGTGATGACACGGTCATGGAACATTGTGATGACAAGTATTCTGGAGCATTGTGCTGATGACGGCCGTGGAGCACTGTGATGACACACTGAAGGAATATTGCGATGAAAAAGATTTCTGGAGCATTGTGATGAAAGGGTATGGAACATTGTGATTAAAGGTGACAAGGAACATTGTGATGATATGGGCAAAAAACTCTGTGATGACAGTGGTCATGGAGTATTGTGACAAAAAGTGTCATGGAACATTGTGCGGATAAGGGCCATGGAGCATTGTGATGACACGGTCATGGAACATTGTGATGAGAAGAATTCTGGAGCATTGTCATGACAAGGGCCATGGAGCATTGTGATGACACGGTCATGGAACATTGTGATGACAAGAATTCTGGAGCATTGTGATGACAAGGGCCATGGAGCATTGTGATGACACGGCCATGGAACATTGTGATGAGAAGAATTCTGGAGCATTGTGATGACAAGGGCCATGGAGCATTGTGATGACACGGTCATGGAACATTGTGATGACAAGAATTCTGGAGCATTGTGCTGACAAGGGCCATGGAGCATTGTGATAACACGTTCATGGAACATTGTGATGACAAGAATTCTGGAGCATTGTGATGACAAGGGCCATGGAGCATTGTGATGACACGATCATGGAACATTGTGATGACAAGAATTCCGGAGCATTGTGCGGACAAGGGCCATGGAGCATTGTGATGACACGGTCATGGAACATTGTGATGAGAAGAATTCTGGAGCATTGTGCTGACAAGGGCCATGGAGCATTGTGATGATACGGTCATGGAACATTGTGATGACAAGACTTCTGGAGCATTGTGATGACAAGGGCCATGGAGCATTGTGATGACACGGTCATGGAACATTGTGATGACAGGAATTCTGGAGCATTGTGCTGAAAAGGGCCATGGAGCATTGTGATGACATGGTTAAGGAACAATGTGATGAGAAGAATTCCGGAGCATTGTGATGACAAGGGCCATGGAGCATTGTGATGACACAGTCATGGAACATTGTGATGAGAAGAATTCTGCAGCATTGTGCTGACAAGGGCCATGGAGCATTGTGATGACACGGTCATGGAACATTGTGATGACAAAAATTCTGGAGCATTGTCATGACAATGGCCATGGAGCATTGTGATGACATGGTATGGAACATTGTGATGACAAGAATTCTGGAGCATTGTGCTGACAAGGGCCATGGAGCATTGTGATGATACGGTCATGGAACATTGTGATGACAAGAATTCTGGAGCATTGTGATGACAAGGGTCATGGAGCATTGTGATGACATGGTCAAGGAACATTGCGATGACAAGATTTCTGGAGCATTGTGATGAAAGGGCATGGAGCATTGTGATTAAAGGTGACAAGGAACATTATGATGATATGGGCAGAGAACTCTGTGGTGACAGTGGTCATGGAGAATTGTGACAAAAATTGTCATGGAACATTGTGCTGACAAGGGCCATGGAGCATTGTGATGACACGGTCATGGAACATTGTGATGACAGGAATTCTGGCGCATTGTGCTGAAAAGGGCCATGGAGCATTGTGATGACATGGTTATGGAACAATGTGATGAGAAGAATTCCGGAGCATTGTGATGACAAGGGCCATGGAGCATTGTGATGAAAGGGCCATGGAACATTGTGATGACAAGAATTCGGGAGCATTCTGATGACAAGCGCCATAGAGCATTGTGATGACACGTTCATGGAATATAGTAATGACAAGAATTCTGGAGCATTATGATGACAAGGGCCATGGAGCATTGTGATGACACGGTCATGGAACATAGTGATGACAAGAATTCCTGAGCATTGCGATGACAAGGGCCATGGAGCATTGTGATGACACGGCCATGGAACATTGTGATGACAAGAATTCTGGAGCATTGTGATGACAATGGCCATGGTGCATTGTGATGACATGGTATGGAACATTGTGATGACAAGAATTCTGGAGCATTGTGATGACAAGGGCCATGGAGCATTGTGATGACACGGTCATGGAACATTGTGATGACAGAAATTCTGGAGCATTGTGCTGAAAAGGGCCATGGAGCATTGTGATGACACGGTCATGGAACAATGTGATGAGAAGAATTCCGGAGCATTGTGATGACAAGGGCCATGGAGCATTGTGATGACACGGTCATGGAACATTGTGATGACAAGAATTCAGGAGCATTCTGATGACAAGCGCCATAGAGCATTGTGATGACACGGTCATGGAACATTGTGATGACAAGAATTCCTGAGCATTGCGATGACAAGGGCCATGGAGCATTGTGATGACACGGTCATGGAACATTGTGATGAGAAGAATTCTGGAGCATTGCGCTGACAAGGGCCATGGAGCATTGTGATGACACGGCCATGGAACATTGTGATGACAAGAATTCTGGAGCATTGTGATGACAATGGCCATGGAGCATTGTGATGACACGGTATGGAACATTGTGATGACAAGAATTCTGGAGCATTGTGATGACAAGGGCCATGGAGCATTGTGATGACACGGTCATGGAACATTGTGATGACAGAAATTCTGGAGCATTGTGCTGAAAAGGCCCATGGAGCATTGTGATGACACGGTCATGGAACAATGTGATGAGAAGAATTCCGGAGCATTGTGATGACAAGGGCCATGGAGCATTGTGATGACACGGTCATGGAACATTGTGATGACAAGTATTCTGGAGCATTGTGCTGATGACGGCCGTGGAGCACTGTGATGACACACTGAAGGAATATTGCGATGAAAAAGATTTCTGGAGCATTGTGAGGAAAGGGTATGGAACATTGTGATTAAAGGTGACAAGGAACATTGTGATGATATGGGCAGAAAACTCTGTGATGACAGTGGTCATGGAGTATTGTGACAAAAAGTGTCATGGAACATTGTGCGGATAAGGGCCATGGAGCATTGTGATGACACGGTCATGGAACATTGTGATGAGAAGAATTCTAGAGCATTGTCATGACAAGGGCCATGGAGCATTGTGATGACACGGTCATGGAACATTGTGATGACAAGAATTCTGGAGCATTGTGATGACAAGGGCCATGGAGCATTGTGATGACACGGCCATGGAACATTGTGATGAGAAGAATTCTGGAGCATTGTGATGACAAGGGCCATGGAGCATTGTGATGACACGGTCATGGAACATTGTGATGACAAGAATTCTGGAGCATTGTGCTGACAAGGGCCATGGAGCATTGTGATAACACGTTCATGGAACACTGTGATGACAAGAATTCTGGAGCATTGTGATGACAAGGGCCAAGGAGCATTGTGATGACACGATCATGGAACATTGTGATGACAAGAATTCCGGAGCATTGTGCGGACAAGGGCCATGGAGCATTGTGATGACACGGTCATGGAACATTGTGATGAGAAGAATTCTGGAGCATTGTGCTGACAAGGGCCATGGAGCATTGTGATGATACGGTCATGGAACATTGTGATGACATGACTTCTGGAGCATTGTGATGACAAGGGAAATGGAGCATTGTGATGACACGGTCATGGAACATTGTGATGACAGGAATTCTGGAGCATTGTGCTGAAAAGGGCCATGGAGCATTGTGATGACATGGTTAAGGAACAATGTGATGAGAAGAATTCCGGAGCATTGTGATGACAAGGGCCATGGAGCATTGTGATGACACAGTCATGGAACATTGTGATGAGAAGAATTCTGCAGCATTGTGCTGACAAGGGCCATGGAGCATTGTGATGACACGGTCATGGAACATTGTGATGACAAAAATTCTGGAGCATTTTCATGACAATGGCCATGGAGCATTGTGATGACATGGTATGGAACATTGTGATGACAAGAATTCTGGAGCATTGTGCTGACAAGGGCCATGGAGCATTGTGATGATACGGTCATGGAACATTGTGATGACAAGAATTCTGGAGCATTGTTATGACAAGGGTCATGGAGCATTGTGATGACATGGTCAAGGAACATTGCGATGACAAGATTTCTGGAGCATTGTGATGAAAGGGCATGGAGCATTGTGATTAAAGGTGACAAGGAACATTATGATGATATGGGCAGAGAACTCTGTGGTGACAGTGGTCATGGAGAATTGTGACAAAAATTGTCATGGAACATTGTGCTGACAAGGGCCATGGAGCATTGTGATGACACGGTCATGGAACATTTTGTTGACAAGAATTCTGGAGCATTGTGCTGACAAGGGCCATGGAGCATTGTGATAAGACGGTCATGGATCATTGTGATGACAAGAATTCTGGAGCATTGTGCTGACAAGGGCCATGGAGCATTGTGATGAAAGGGCCATGGAACATTGTGATGACAAGAATTCGGGAGCATTCTGATGACAAGCGCCATAGAGCATTGTGATGACACGTTCATGGAATATAGTAATGACATGAATTCTGGAGCATTATGATGACAAGGGCCATGGAGCATTGGAATGACACGGTCATGGAACATTGTGATGAGAAGAATTCGGGAGCATTGTCATGACAAGGGCCATGGAGCATTGTGATGACACGGTCATGGAACATTGTGATGACAAGAATTCCTGAGCATTGCGATGACAAGGGCCATGGAGCATTGTGCTGACACGGTCATGGAACATTGTGATGAGAAGAATTCTGGAGCATTGTGCTGACAAGGGCCATGGAGCATTGTGATGACACGGCCATGGAACATTGTGATGACAAGAATTCTGGAGCATTGTGATGACAATGGCCATTGAGCATTGTGATGACACGGTATGGAACATTGTGATGACAAGACTTCTGGAGCATTGTGATGACAAGGGCCATGGAGCATTGTGATAACACGGTCATGGAACATTGTGATGACAGGAATTCTGGAGCATTGTGCTGAAAAGGGCCATGGAGCATTGTGATGACATGGTTATGGAACAATGTGATGAGAAGAATTCCGGAGCATTGTGATGACAAGGGCCATGGAGCATTGTGATGAAAGGGCCATGGAACATTGTGATGACAAGAATTCGGGAGCATTCTGATGACAAGCGCCATAGAGCATTGTGATGACACGTTCATGGAATATAGTAATGACAAGAATTCTGGAGCATTATGATGACAAGGGCCATGGAGCATTGTGATGACACGGTCATGGAACATAGTGATGACAAGAATTCCTGAGCATTGCGATGACAAGGGCCATGGAGCATTGTGATGACACGGCCATGGAACATAGTGATGACAAGAATTCTGGAGCATTGTGATGACAATGGCCATGGAGCATTGTGATGACACGGTATGGAACATTGTGATGACAAGAATTCTGGAGCATTGTGATGACAAGGGCCATGGAGCATTGTGATGACACGGTCATGGAACATTGTGATGACAGAAATTCTGGAGCATTGTGCTGAAAAGGGCCATGGAGCATTGTGATGACACGGTCATGGAACAATGTGATGAGAAGAATTCCGGAGCATTGTGATGACAAGGGCCATGGAGCATTGTGATGACACGGTCATGGAATATTGTGATGACGAGTATTCTGGAGCATTGTGCTGATGACGGCCGTGGAGCACTGTGATGACACAGTGAAGGAATATTGCGATGAAAAAGATTTCTGGAGCATTGTGATGAAAGGGTATGGAACATTGTGATTAAAGGTGACAAGGAACATTGTGATGATATGGGCAGAAAACTCTGTGATGACAGTGGTCATGGAGTATTGTGACAAAAAGTGTCATGGAACATTGTGCGGATAAGGGCCATGGAGCATTGTGATGACACGGTCATGGAACATTGTGATGGCAAGAATTCTGGAGCATTTTGATGACAAGGGCCATGGAGCATTGTGATGACACGGTCATGGAACATTGTGATGAGAAGAATTCTGGAGCATTGTCATTACAAGGGCCATGGAGCATTGTGATGACACGGCCATGGAACATTGTGATGAGAAGAATTCTGGAGCATTGTGATGACAAGGGCCATGGAGCATTGTGATGACACGGTCATGGAACATTGTGATGACAAGAATTCTGGAGCATTGTGCTGAAAGGGCCATGGAGCATTGTGATAACACGTTCATGGAACATTGTGATGACAAGAATTCTGGAGCATTGTGATGACAAGGGCCATGGAGAATTGTGATGACACGATCATGGAACATTGTGATGACAAGAATTCCGGAGCATTGTGCGGACAAGGGCCATGGAGCATTGTGATGACACGGTCATGGAACATTGTGATGAGAAGAATTCTGGAGCATTGTGCGGACAAGGGCCATGGAGCATTGTGATGATACGGTCATGGAACATTGTGATGACAAGACTTCTGGAGCATTGTGATGACAAGGGCCATGGAGCATTGTGATGACACGGTCATGGAACATTGTGATGACAGGAATTCTGGAGCATTGTGCTGAAAAGGGCCATGGAACATTGTGATGACATGGTTAAGGAACAATGTGATGAGAAGAATTCCGGAGCATTGTCATGACAAGGGCCATTGAGCATTGTGATGACACAGTCATGGAACATTGTGATGAGAAGAATTCTGCAGCATTGTGCTGACAAGGGCCATGGAGCATTGTGATAACACGGTCATGGAACATTGTGATGACAAAATTCTGGAGCATTGTCATGACAATGGCCATGGAGCATTGTGATGACATGGAATGGAACATTGTGATGACAAGAATTCTGGAGCATTGTGCTGACAAGGGCCATGGAGCATTGTGATGATACGGTCATGGAACATTGTGATGACAAGAATTCTGGAGCATTGTGATGACAAGGGTCATGGAGCATTGTGATGACATGGTCAAGGAACATTGCGATGACAAGATTTCTGGAGCATTGTGATGAAAGGGCATGGAGCATTGTGATTAAAGGTGACAAGGAACATTATGATGATATGGGCAGAGAACTCTGTGGTGACAGTGGTCATGGAGTATTGTGACAAAAATTGTCATGGAACATTGTGCTGACAAGGGCCATGGAGCATTGTGATGACACGGTCATGGAACATTTTGTTGACAAGAATTCTGGAGCATTGTGCTGACAAGGGCCATGGAGCATTGTGATAAGACGGTCATGGAACATTGTGATGACAAGAATTCTGGAGCATTGTGCTGACAAGGGCCATGGAGCATTGTGATGAAAGGGCCATGGAACATTGTGATGACAAGAATTCGGGAGCATTCTGATGACAAGGGCCATGGAGCATTGGAATGACACGGTCATGGAACATTGTGATGAGAAGAATTCGGGAGCATTGTCATGACAAGGGCCATGGAGCATTGTGATGACACGGTCATGGAACATTGTGATGACAAGAATTCCTGAGCATTGCGATGACAAGGGCCATGGAGCATTGTGATGACACGGTCATGGAACATTGTGATGAGAAGAATTCTGGAGCATTGTGCTGACAAGGGCCATGGAGCATTGTGATGACACGGTCATGGAACATTGTGATGACAAGAATTCTGGAGCATTGTGATGACAAGGGCCATGGAGCATTGTGATGACACGGTCATGGAACATTGTGATGACAAGAATTCTGGAGCATTGTGCGGACAAGGGCCATGGAGCATTGTGATGACACGGTCATGGAACATTTTGATGAGAAGAATTCTGGAGCATTGTGCTGACAAGGGCCATGGAGCATTGTGATGATACGGTCATGGAACATTGTGATGACAAGAATTCTGGAGCATTGTGATGACAAGGGTCATGGAGCATTGTGATGACATGGTCATGGAACATTGAGATGACAAGATTTCTGGAGCATTGTGATGAAAGGGCATGGAGCATTGTGATTAAAGTTGACAAGGAACATTATGATGATATGGGCAGAGAACTCTGTGATGACAGTGGTCATGGAGTATTGTGACAAAAATTGTCATGGAACATTGTGCTGAAAAGGGCCATGGAGCATTGTGATGACACGGTCATGGAACATTGTGATGACAAGAATTCTGGAGCATTGTGCTGACAAGGGCCATGGAGCATTGTGATGAAAGGGCCATGGAACATTGTGATGACAAGAATTCGGGAGCATTCTGATGACAAGCGCCATAGAGCATTGTGATGACACGTTCATGGAATATAGTAATGACAAGAATTCTGGAGCATTATGATGACAAGGGCCATGGAGCATTGTGATGACACGGCCATGGAACATTGTGATGACAAAAATTCTGGAGCATTGTGCTGAAAAGGGCCATGGAGCATTGTGATGACACGGCCATGGAACATTGTGATGAGAAGAATTCTGGAGCATTGTGCTGACAAGGGCCATGGAGCATTGTGATGATACGGTCATGGAACATTGTGATGACAAGAATTCTGGAGCATTGTGATGACAAGGGTCATGGAGCATTGTGATGACATGGTCAAGGAACATTGCGATGACAAGATTTCTGGAGTATTCTGGTGAAAGGGCATGGAGCATTGTGATTAAAGGTGACAAGGAACATTATGATGATATGGGCAGAGAACTCTGTGATGACAGTGGTCATGGAGTATTGTGACAAAAATTGTCATGGAACATTGTGCTGACAAGGGCCATGGAGCATTGTGATGACACGGTCATGGAAGATTGTGATGACAAGAATTCTGGAGCATTGTGATGACAAGGGCCATGGAGCATTGTGATGACACGATCATGGAACATTGTGATGACAGGAATTCTGGAGCATTGTGCTGAAAAGGGCCATGGAGAATTGTGATGACACGATCATGGAACAATGTGATGAGAAGAATTCCGGAGCACTGTGATGACAAGGACCATGGAGCATTGTGATGATACGGTCATGGAACATTGTGATGAGAAGAATTCTGGAGCATTGTGCTGACAAGGGCCATGGAGCATTGTGATGACACGGCCATGGAACATTTTGATGACAAAAATTCTGGAGCATTGTGATGACAATGGCCATGGAGTCCTGTGATGACACGGTCATGGAACATTGTGATGAGAAGAATTCTGGATCATTGTCATGACAAGGGCCATGGAGCATTGTGATGACACGGTCATGGAACATTGTGATGACAAGAATTCTGGAGCATTGTGCTGACAAGGGCCATGGAGCATTGTGATGACACGGTCATGGAACATTGTGATGACAAAACTTCTGGAGCATTGTGATGAAAAGGGCCATGGAGCATTGTGATGACACGGTCATGGAACATTGTGATGACAGGAATTCTGGAGCATTGTGCTGAAAAGGGCCATGGAGCATTGTGATGACATGGTTATGGAACAATGTGATGAGAAGAATTCCGGAGCATTGTGATGACAAGGGCCATGGAGCATTGTGATGACACGGTCATGGAACATTGTGATGAGAAGAATTCTGCAGCCATTGTGCTGACAAAGGCCATGGAGCATTGTGATGACACGGTCATGGAACATTGTGATGACAAGAATTCTGGAGCATTATGATGACAAGGGCCATGGAGCATTGTGATGACACGGTCATGGAACATTGTGATGACAAGAATTCTGGAGCATTGTGCTGACAAGGGCCATGGAGCATTGTGATGACACGGTCATGGAACATTGTGATGATAAGAATTCTGGAGCATTGTGCTGACAAGGGCCATGGAGCATTGTGATGACACGGTCATGGAACATTGTGATGACAAGAATTCTGGAGCATTGTGCGGACAAGGGCCAGGGAGCATTGTGATGACACGGTCATGGAACATTTTGATGAGAAGAATTCTGGAGCATTGTGCTGACAAGGGCCATGGAGCATTGTGATGATACGGTCATGGAACATTGTGATGACAAGAATTCTGGAGCATTGTGATGACAAGGGTCATGGAGCATTGTGATGATATGGTCAAGGAACATTGCGATGACAAGATTTCTGGAGCATTGTGATGAAAGGGCATGGAGCATTGTAATTAAAGGTGACAAGGAACATTATGATGATATGGGCAGAGAACTCTGTGATGAGAGTGGTCATGGAATATTGTGACAAAAATTGTCATGGAACATTGTGCTGACAAGGGCCATGGAGCATTGTGATGACACGGTCATGGAACATTGTGATGAGAAGAATTCTGGAGCATAGTGCTGACAAGGGCCATGGAGCATTGTGATGACACGGCCATGGAACATTTTGATGACAGGAATTCTGGAGCATTGTGCTGAAAAGGGCCATGGAGCATTGTGATGACACGGTCATGGAAGATTGTAATGAGAAGAATTCTGGAGCATTGTGCTGACAAGGGCCATGGAGCATTGTGATGACACGGCCATGGAACATTTTGATGACAAGAATTCTGGAGCATTGTGATGACAATGGCCATGGAGCATTGTGATGACACGGTCATGGAACATTTTGATGAGAAGAATTCTGGATCATTGTCATGACAAGGGCCCTGGAGCATTGTGATGACACGGTCATGGAACATTGTGATGACAGGAATTCTGGAGCATTGTGCTGACAAGGGCCATGGAGCATTGTGATGATACGGTCATGGAACATTGTGATGACAAGAATTCTGGAGCATTATGATGACAAGGGCCATGGAGCATTGTGATGAAAGGGCCATGGAACATTGTGATGACAAGAATTCGGGAGCATTGAGTTGACAATGGCCATGTAACATTGTGATGACATGGTCATGGAACATTGTGATGAGAAGAATTCTGGAGCATTGTCATGACAAGGGCCATGGAGCATTGTGAAGACACGGTCATGGAACATTGTGATGACAAGAATTCTGGAGCATTGTGCTGACAAGGGCCATGGAGCATTGTGATGACACGGTCATGGAACATTGTGATGACAAGAATTCTGGAGCATTGTGCGGACAAGGGCCATGGAGCATTGTGATGATACGGTCATGGAACATTGTGATGACAAGAATTCTGGAGCATTGTGATGACAAGGGTCATGGAGCATTGTGATGACATGGTCAAGGAACATTGCAATGACAAGATTTCTGGAGCATTGTGATGAAAGGGCATGGAGCATTGTGATTAAAGGTGACAAGGAACATTATGATGATATGGGCAGGGAACTCTGTGATGACAGTGGTCATGGAGTATTGTGACAAAAATTGTCATGGAACATTGTGCTGACAAGGGCCATGGAGCATTGTGATGACACGGTCATGGAACATTGTGATGACAAGAATTCTGGAGCATTGTGATGACAAGGGCCATAGAGCATTGTGATGACACGGTCATGGAACATTGTGATGACAAGAATTCTGGAGCATTGTGCGGACAAGGGCCATGGTGCATTGTGATGACACGGTCATGGAACATTGTGATGAGAAGAATTCTGGAGCATTGTGCTGCCAAGGGCCATGGAGCATTGTGATGGTACGGTCATGGAACACTGTGATGACAAGAATTCTGGAGCATTGTGATGACAAGGGTCATGGAGCATTGTGATGACATGGTCAAGGAACATTGAGATGACAAGATTTCTGGAGCATTGTGATGAAAGGGCATGGAGCATTGTGATTAAAGGTGACAAGGAACATTATGATGATATGGGCAGAGAACTCTGTGATGACAGTGGTCATGGAGTATTGTGACAAAAATTGTCATGGAACATTGTGCTGAGAAGGGCCATGGAGCATTGTGATGACACGGTCATGGAACATTGTGATGACAAGAATTCTGGAGCATTGTGCTGACAAGGGCCATGGAGCATTGTGATGAAAGGGCCATGGAACATTGTGATGACAAGAATTCGGGAGCATTCTGATGACAAGCGCCATAGAGCATTGTGATGACACGTTCATGGAATATAGTAATGACAAGAATTCTGGAGCATTATGATGACAAGGGCCATGGAGCATTGTGATGACACGGCCATGGAACATTGTGATGACAAGAATTCTGGAGCATTGTGCTGACAAGGGACATGGAGCATTGTGATGACACGGCCATGGAACATTGTGATGACAAGAATTCTGGAGCATTGTGATGAAAATGGCCATGGAGCATTGTGATGACACGGTATGGAACATTGTGATGACAAGAATTCTGGAGCATTGTGCTGATGATGGCCATGGAGCATTGTGATGCCACAGTCAAGGAACATTGCGATGAAAATGATTTCTGGAGCATTGTGATGAAAGGGCATGGAGCATTGTGATTAAAGGTGACAAGGAACATTGTGATGATATGGGCAGAGAACTCTGTGATGACAGTGGTCATGCAGTATTGTGACGAAAAGTGTCATGGAACATTCTGCTGACAGCGATCATGGAGCTTTTTGGTAAGAGAGGCTATGGAGATTTGTGATGTCAGGCGTCATTGGGCATTGTGTTGAGAGCGGTCTTGGAGCATTGTGATGAAAAGGGTCATGGAGCACTGTGATTACAGGGGCCATGGAGCATTGTGAATACAAAGGCTATGGAGCATTGAGATGACAGGTTTCATGGAGCACTGTGATGAATGTGATCTTGGATCATTGTGATGACAAGTGTCCTGGAACCTTGTGATGACACGGTTCATGGAGCATTGTGATGACAAGGACCATGGCGAATTGTGATGACATCTGTCATGGGGCGTTGTGATGACAGTGGTCATCTAGATTTGCGATGAAAGGTATCATGGAGCACTGTGATGACAGGGGCCATGGAACATTGTGATGACAAAGGCCATGGAGCATTGTGATGACATTGGCATGGAGCATTATGATGACAAGAGTTCTGGAGCATTTTGATGACAGTGGTCATGGAGCATTGTGATGAGAAGAATTCTGGAGCATTGTGCTGACAAGGGCCATGGAGCATTGTGATGATACGGTCATGGAACATTGTGATGACAAGAATTCTGGAGCATTGTGATGACAAGGGTCATGGAGCATTGTGATGACATGGTCAAGGAACATTGCGATGACAAGATTTCTGGAGCATTGTGATGAAAGGGCATGGAGCATTGTGATTAAAGTTGACAAGGAACATTATGATGATATGGGCAGAGAACTCTGTGATGACAGTGGTCATGGAGTATTGTGACAAAAATTGTCATGGAACATTGTGCTGACAAGGGCCATGGAGCATTGTGATGACACGGTCATGGAACATTGTGATGACAAGAATTCTGGAGCATTGTGCTGACAAGGGCCATGGAGCATTGTGATGAAAGGGCCATGGAACATTGTGATGACAAGAATTCGGGAGCATTCTGATGACAAGCGCCATAGAGCATTGTGATGACACGTTCATGGAATATAGTAATGACAAGAATTCTGGAGCATTATGATGACAAGGGCCATGGAGCATTGTGATGACACGGCCATGGAACATTGTGATGACAAAAATTCTGGAGCATTGTGCTGACAAGGGCCATGGAGCATTGTGATGACACGGCCATGGAACATTGTGATGAGAAGAATTCTGGAGCATTGTGCTGACAAGGGCCATGGAGCATTGTGATGATACGGTCATGGAACATTGTGATGACAAGAATTCTGGAGCATTGTGATGACAAGGGTCATGGAGCATTGTGATGACATGGTCAAGGAACATTGCGATGACAAGATTTCTGGAGTATTCTGGTGAAAGGGCATGGAGCATTGTGATTAAAGGTGACAAGGAACATTATGATGATATGGGCAGAGAACTCTGTGATGACAGTGGTCATGGAGTATTGTGACAAAAATTGTCATGGAACATTGTGCTGACAAGGGCCATGGAGCATTGTGATGACACGGTCATGGAAGATTGTGATGACAAGAATTCTGGAGCATTGTGATGACAAGGGCCATGGAGCATTGTGATGACACGATCATGGAACATTGTGATGACAGGAATTCTGGAGCATTGTGCTGAAAAGGGCCATGGAGAATTGTGATGACACGATCATGGAACAATGTGATGAGAAGAATTCCGGAGCACTGTGATGACAAGGGCCATGGAGCATTGTGATGATACGGTCATGGAACATTGTGATGAGAAGAATTCTGGAGCATTGTGCTGACAAGGGCCATGGAGCATTGTGATGACACGGCCATGGAACATTTTGATGACAAAAATTCTGGAGCATTGTGATGACAATGGCCATGGAGTCCTGTGATGACACGGTCATGGAACATTGTGATGAGAAGAATTCTGGATCATTGTCATGACAAGGGCCATGGAGCATTGTGATGACACGGTCATGGAACATTGTGATGACAAGAATTCTGGAGCATTGTGCTGACAAGGGCCATGGAGCATTGTGATGACACGGTCATGGAACATTGTGATGACAAAACTTCTGGAGCATTGTGATGAAAAGGGCCATGGAGCATTGTGATGACACGGTCATGGAACATTGTGATGAGAAGAATTCTGCAGCATTGTGCTGACAAAGGCCATGGAGCATTGTGATGACACGGTCATGGAACATTGTGATGACAAGAATTCTGGAGCATTGTGCTGACAAGGGCCATGGAGCATTGTGATGACACGGTCATGGAACATTGTGATGATAAGAATTCTGGAGCATTGTGCTGACAAGGGCCATGGAGCATTGTGATGACACGGTCATTGGACATTGTGATGACACGAATTCTGGAGCATTGTGCGGACAAGGGCCAGGGAGCATTGTGATGACACGGTCATGGAACATTTTGATGAGAAGAATTCTGGAGCATTGTGCTGACAAGGGCCATGGAGCATTGTGATGATACGGTCATGGAACATTGTGATGACAAGAATTCTGGAGCATTGTGATGACAAGGGTCATGGAGCATTGTGATGATATGGTCAAGGAACATTGCGATGACAAGATTTCTGGAGCATTGTGATGAAAGGGCATGGAGCATTGTGATTAAAGGTGACAAGGAACATTATGATGATATGGGCAGAGAACTCTGTGATGAGAGTGGTCATGGAGTATTGTGACAAAAATTGTCATGGAACATTGTGCTGACAAGGGCCATGGAGCATTGTGATGACACGGTCATGGAACATTGTGATGAGAAGAATTCTGGAGCATAGTGCTGACAAGGGCCATGGAGCATTGTGATGACACGGCCATGGAACATTTTGATGACAAGAA
The DNA here is from genome assembly GCF_949987535.1 of Balaenoptera acutorostrata. Lineage (NCBI taxonomy): Eukaryota > Metazoa > Chordata > Mammalia > Artiodactyla > Balaenopteridae > Balaenoptera > Balaenoptera acutorostrata. Next base: position 58,247 of record NW_026646125.1, read on the forward strand.
TTCTGGAGCATTGTGATGACAATGGCCATGGAGCATTGTGATGACACGGTCATGGAACATTGTGATGAGAAGAATTCTGGATCATTGTCATGACAAGGGCCCTGGAGCATTGTGATGACACGGTCATGGAACATTGTGATGACAGGAATTCTGGAGCATTTTGCTGACAAGGGCCATGGAGCATTGTGATGATACGGTCATGGAACACTGTGATGACAAGAATTCTGGAGCATTATGATGAAAAGGGCCATGGAGCATTGTGATGAAAGGGCCATGGAACATTGTGATGACAAGAATTCGGGAGCATTGAGTTGACAATGGCCATGGAACATTGTGATGACATGGTCATGGAACATTGTGATGAGAAGAATTCTGGAGCATTGTCATGACAAGGGCCATGGAGCATTGTGACGACACGGTCATGGAACATTGTGATGTCAAGAATTCTGGAGCATTGTGCTGACAAGGGCCATGGAGCATTGTGATGACACGGTCATGGAACATTGTGATGAGAAGAATTCTGGAGCATTGCGCTGACAAGGGCCATGGAGCATTGTGATGACACGGTCATGGAACATTGTGATGACAAGAATTCCTGAGCATTGCGATGACAAGGGCCATGGAGCATTGTGATGACACGGTCATGGAACATTGTGATGAGAAGAATTCTGGAGCATTGCGCTGACAAGGGCCATGGAGCATTGTGATGACACGGTCATGGAACATTGTGATGACAAGAATTCTGGAGCATTGTGATGACAAGGGCCATGGAGCATTGTGATGACACGGTCATGGAACATTGTGATGACAAGAATTCTGGAGCATTGTGCGGACAAGGGCCATGGAGCATTGTGATGACATGGTCATGGAACATTGTGATGACAAGAATTCTGGAGCATTGTGCGGACAAGGGCCATGGAGCATTGTGATGACACGGTCATGAAACATTGTGATGACAAGAATTCTGGAGCATTGTGCTGACAAGGGCCATGGAGCATTGTGATGACACGGTCATGGAACATTGTGATGATAAGAATTCTGGAGCATTGTGCTGACAAGGGCCATGGAGCATTGTGATGACACGGTCATGGAACATTGTGATGACAAGAATTCTGGAGCATTGTGCGGACAAGGGCCAGGGAGCATTGTGATGACACGGTCATGGAACATTTTGATGAGAAGAATTCTGGAGCATTGTGCTGACAAGGGCCATGGAGCATTGTGATGATACGGTCATGGAACATTGTGATGACAAGAATTCTGGAGCATTGTGATGACAAGGGTCATGGAGCATTGTGATGATATGGTCAAGGAACATTGCGATGACAAGATTTCTGGAGCATTGTGATGAAAGGGCATGGAGCATTGTGATTAAAGGTGACAAGGAACATTATGATGATATGGGCAGAGAACTCTGTGATGAGAGTGGTCATGGAGTATTGTGACAAAAATTGTCATGGAACATTGTGCTGACAAGGGCCATGGAGCATTGTGATGACACGGTCATGGAACATTGTGATGAGAAGAATTCTGGAGCATAGTGCTGACAAGGGCCATGGAGCATTGTGATGACACGGCCATGGAACATTTTGATGACAAGAATTCTGGAGCATTGTGATGACAATGGCCATGGAGCATTGTGATGACACGGTCATGGAACATTGTGATGAGAAGAATTCTGGATCATTGTCATGACAAGGGCCCTGGAGCATTGTGATGACACGGTCATGGAACATTGTGATGACAGGAATTCTGGAGCATTTTGCTGACAAGGGCCATGGAGCATTGTGATGATACGGTCATGGAACACTGTGATGACAAGAATTCTGGAGCATTATGATGAAAAGGGCCATGGAGCATTGTGATGAAAGGGCCATGGAACATTGTGATGACAAGAATTCGGGAGCATTGAGTTGACAATGGCCATGGAACATTGTGATGACATGGTCATGGAACATTGTGATGAGAAGAATTCTGGAGCATTGTCATGACAAGGGCCATGGAGCATTGTGACGACACGGTCATGGAATATTGTGATGACAAGAATTCTGGAGCATTGTGCTGACAAGGGCCATGGAGCATTGTGATGACACGGTCATGGAACATTGTGATGAGAAGAATTCTGGAGCATTGCGCTGACAAGGGCCATGGAGCATTGTGATGACACGGTCATGGAACATTGTGATGACAAGAATTCCTGAGCATTGCGATGACAAGGGCCATGGAGCATTGTGATGACACGGTCATGGAACATTGTGATGAGAAGAATTCTGGAGCATTGCGCTGACAAGGGCCATGGAGCATTGTGATGACACGGTCATGGAACATTGTGATGACAAGAATTCTGGAGCATTGTGATGACAAGGGCCATGGAGCATTGTGATGACACGGTCATGGAACATTGTGATGACAAGAATTCTGGAGCATTGTGCGGACAAGGGCCATGGAGCATTGTGATGACACGGTCATGGAACATTGTGATGAGAAGAATTCGGGAGCATTGTCATGACAAGGGCCATGGAGCATTGTGATGACACGGTCATGGAACATTGTGATGACAAGAATTCCTGAGCATTGCGATGACAAGGGCCATGGAGCATTGTGATGACACGGTCATGGAACATTGTGATGAGAAGAATTCTGGAGCATTGCGCTGACAAGGGCCATGGAGCATTGTGATGACACGGTCATGGAACATTGTGATGACAAGAATTCTGGAGCATTGTGCTGACAAGGGCCATGGAGCATTGTGATGAAAGGGCCATGGAACATTGTGATGACAAGAATTCGGGAGCATTCTGATGACAAGCGCCATAGAGCATTGTGATGACACGTTCATGGAATATAGTAATGACAAGAATTCTGGAGCATTATGATGACAAGGGCCATGGAGCATTGTGATGACACGGCCATGGAACATTGTGATGACAAGAATTCTGGAGCATTGTGCTGACAAGGGACATGGAGCATTGTGATGACACGGCCATGGAACATTGTGATGACAAGAATTCTGGAGCATTGTGATGAAAATGGCCATGGAGCATTGTGATGACACGGTATGGAACATTGTGATGACAAGAATTCTGGAGCATTGTGCTGATGATGGCCATGGAGCATTGTGATGCCACAGTCAAGGAACATTGCGATGAAAATGATTTCTGGAGCATTGTGATGAAAGGGCATGGAGCATTGTGATTAAAGGTGACAAGGAACATTGTGATGATATGGGCAGAGAACTCTGTGATGACAGTGGTCATGCAGTATTGTGACGAAAAGTGTCATGGAACATTCTGCTGACAGCGATCATGGAGCTTTTTGGTAAGAGAGGCTATGGAGATTTGTGATGTCAGGCGTCATTGGGCATTGTGTTGAGAGCGGTCTTGGAGCATTGTGATGAAAAGGGTCATGGAGCACTGTGACTACAGGGGCCATGGAGCATTGTGAATACAAAGGCTATGGAGCATTGAGATGACAGGTTTCATGGAGCACTGTGATGAATGTGATCTTGGATCATTGTGATGACAAGTGTCCTGGAACCTTGTGATGACACGGTTCATGGAGCATTGTGATGACAAGGACCATGGCGAATTGTGATGACATCTGTCATGGGGCGTTGTGATGACAGTGGTCATCTAGATTTGCGATGAAAGGTATCATGGAGCACTGTGATGACAGGGGCCATGGAACATTGTGATGACAAAGGCCATGGAGCATTGTGATGACATTGGCATGGAGCATTATGATGACAAGAGTTCTGGAGCATTTTGATGACAGTGGTCATGGAGCATTGTGATGAGAAGAATTCTGGAGCATTGTGCTGACAAGGGCCATGGAGCATTGTGATGATACGGTCATGGAACATTGTGATGACAAGAATTCTGGAGCATTGTGATGACAAGGGTCATGGAGCATTGTGATGACATGGTCAAGGAACATTGCGATGACAAGATTTCTGGAGCATTGTGATGAAAGGGCATGGAGCATTGTGATTAAAGTTGACAAGGAACATTATGATGATATGGGCAGAGAACTCTGTGATGACAGTGGTCATGGAGTATTGTGACAAAAATTGTCATGGAACATTGTGCTGACAAGGGCCATGGAGCATTGTGATGACACGGTCATGGAACATTGTGATGACAAGAATTCTGGAGCATTGTGCTGACAAGGGCCATGGAGCATTGTGATGAAAGGGCCATGGAACATTGTGATGACAAGAATTCGGGAGCATTCTGATGACAAGCGCCATAGAGCATTGTGATGACACGTTCATGGAATATAGTAATGACAAGAATTCTGGAGCATTATGATGACAAGGGCCATGGAGCATTGTGATGACACGGCCATGGAACATTGTGATGACAAAAATTCTGGAGCATTGTGCTGACAAGGGCCATGGAGCATTGTGATGACACGGCCATGGAACATTGTGATGAGAAGAATTCTGGAGCATTGTGCTGACAAGGGCCATGGAGCATTGTGATGATACGGTCATGGAACATTGTGATGACAAGAATTCTGGAGCATTGTGATGACAAGGGTCATGGAGCATTGTGATGACATGGTCAAGGAACATTGCGATGACAAGATTTCTGGAGTATTCTGGTGAAAGGGCATGGAGCATTGTGATTAAAGGTGACAAGGAACATTATGATGATATGGGCAGAGAACTCTGTGATGACAGTGGTCATGGAGTATTGTGACAAAAATTGTCATGGAACATTGTGCTGACAAGGGCCATGGAGCATTGTGATGACACGGTCATGGAAGATTGTGATGACAAGAATTCTGGAGCATTGTGATGACAAGGGCCATGGAGCATTGTGATGACACGATCATGGAACATTGTGATGACAGGAATTCTGGAGCATTGTGCTGAAAAGGGCCATGGAGAATTGTGATGACACGATCATGGAACAATGTGATGAGAAGAATTCCGGAGCACTGTGATGACAAGGGCCATGGAGCATTGTGATGATACGGTCATGGAACATTGTGATGAGAAGAATTCTGGAGCATTGTGCTGACAAGGGCCATGGAGCATTGTGATGACACGGCCATGGAACATTTTGATGACAAAAATTCTGGAGCATTGTGATGACAATGGCCATGGAGTCCTGTGATGACACGGTCATGGAACATTGTGATGAGAAGAATTCTGGATCATTGTCATGACAAGGGCCATGGAGCATTGTGATGACACGGTCATGGAACATTGTGATGACAAGAATTCTGGAGCATTGTGCTGACAAGGGCCATGGAGCATTGTGATGACACGGTCATGGAACATTGTGATGACAAAACTTCTGGAGCATTGTGATGAAAAGGGCCATGGAGCATTGTGATGACACGGTCATGGAACATTGTGATGACAGGAATTCTGGAGCATTGTGCTGAAAAGGGCCATGGAGCATTGTGATGACATGGTTATGGAACAATGTGATGAGAAGAATTCCGGAGCATTGTGATGACAAGGGCCATGGAGCATTGTGATGACACGGTCATGGAACATTGTGATGAGAAGAATTCTGCAGCATTGTGCTGACAAAGGCCATGGAGCATTGTGATGACACGGTCATGGAACATTGTGATGACAAGAATTCTGGAGCATTGTGCTGACAAGGGCCATGGAGCATTGTGATGACACGGTCATGGAACATTGTGATGATAAGAATTCTGGAGCATTGTGCTGACAAGGGCCATGGAGCATTGTGATGACACGGTCATTGGACATTGTGATGACAAGAATTCTGGAGCATTGTGCGGACAAGGGCCAGGGAGCATTGTGATGACACGGTCATGGAACATTTTGATGAAAAGAATTCTGGAGCATTGTGCTGACAAGGGCCATGGAGCATTGTGATGATACGGTCATGGAACATTGTGATGACAAGAATTCTGGAGCATTGTGATGACAAGGGTCATGGAGCATTGTGATGATATGGTCAAGGAACATTGCGATGACAAGATTTCTGGAGCATTGTGATGAAAGGGCATGGAGCATTGTGATTAAAGGTGACAAGGAACATTATGATGATATGGGCAGAGAACTCTGTGATGAGAGTGGTCATGGAGTATTGTGACAAAAATTGTCATGGAACATTGTGCTGACAAGGGCCATGGAGCATTGTGATGACACGGTCATGGAACATTGTGATGAGAAGAATTCTTGAGCATAGTGCTGACAAGGGCCATGGAGCATTGTGATGACACGGCCATGGAACATTTTGATGACAAGAATTCTGGAGCATTGTGATGACAATGGCCATGGAGCATTGTGATGACACGGTCATGGAACATTGTGATGAGAAGAATTCTGGATCATTGTCATGACAAGGGCCCTGGAGCATTGTGATGACACGGTCATGGAACATTGTGATGACAGGAATTCTGGAGCATTTTGCTGACAAGGGCCATGGAGCATTGTGATGATACGGTCATGGAACACTGTGATGACAAGAATTCTGGAGCATTATGATGAAAAGGGCCATGGAGCATTGTGATGAAAGGGCCATGGAACATTGTGATGACAAGAATTCGGGAGCATTGAGTTGACAATGGCCATGGAACATTGTGATGACATGGTCATGGAACATTGTGATGAGAAGAATTCTGGAGCATTGTCATGACAAGGGCCATGGAGCATTGTGACGACACGGTCATGGAACATTGTGATGTCAAGAATTCTGGAGCATTGTGCTGACAAGGGCCATGGAGCATTGTGATGACACGGTCATGGAACATTGTGATGAGAAGAATTCTGGAGCATTGCGCTGACAAGGGCCATGGAGCATTGTGATGACACGGTCATGGAACATTGTGATGACAAGAATTCCTGAGCATTGCGATGACAAGGGCCATGGAGCATTGTGATGACACGGTCATGGAACATTGTGATGAGAAGAATTCTGGAGCATTGCGCTGACAAGGGCCATGGAGCATTGTGATGACACGGTCATGGAACATTGTGATGACAAGAATTCTGGAGCATTGTGATGACAAGGGCCATGGAGCATTGTGATGACACGGTCATGGAACATTGTGATGACAAGAATTCTGGAGCATTGTGCGGACAAGGGCCATGGAGCATTGTGATGACATGGTCATGGAACATTGTGATGACAAGAATTCTGGAGCATTGTGCGGACAAGGGCCATGGAGCATTGTGATGACACGGTCATGAAACATTGTGATGACAAGAATTCTGGAGCATTGTGCTGACAAGGGCCATGGAGCATTGTGATGACACGGTCATGGAACATTGTGATGATAAGAATTCTGGAGCATTGTGCTGACAAGTGCCATGGAGCATTGTGATGACACGGTCATGGAACATTGTGATGACAAGAATTCTGGAGCATTGTGCGGACAAGGGCCAGGGAGCATTGTGATGACACGGTCATGGAACATTTTGATGAGAAGAATTCTGGAGCATTGTGCTGACAAGGGCCATGGAGCATTGTGATGATACGGTCATGGAACATTGTGATGACAAGAATTCTGGAGCATTGTGATGACAAGGGTCATGGAGCATTGTGATGACATGGTCAAGGAACATTGCGATGACAAGATTTCTGGAGCATTGTGATGAAAGGGCATGGAGCATTGTGATTAAAGTTGACAAGGAACATTATGATGATATGGGCAGAGAACTCTGTGATGACAGTGGTCATGGAGTATTGTGACAAAAATTGTCATGGAACATTGTGCTGACAAGGGCCATGGAGCATTGTGATGACACGGTCATGGAACATTGTGATGACAAGAATTCTGGAGCATTGTGCTGACAAGGGCCATGGAGCATTGTGATGAAAGGGCCATGGAACATTGTGATGACAAGAATTCGGGAGCATTCTGATGACAAGCGCCATAGAGCATTGTGATGACACGTTCATGGAATATAGTAATGACAAGAATTCTGGAGCATTATGATGACAAGGGCCATGGAGCATTGTGATGACACGGCCATGGAACATTGTGATGACAAAAATTCTGGAGCATTGTGCTGACAAGGGCCATGGAGCATTGTGATGACACGGCCATGGAACATTGTGATGAGAAGAATTCTGGAGCATTGTGCTGACAAGGGCCATGGAGCATTGTGATGATACGGTCATGGAACATTGTGATGACAAGAATTCTGGAGCATTGTGATGACAAGGGTCATGGAGCATTGTGATGACATGGTCAAGGAACATTGCGATGACAAGATTTCTGGAGTATTCTGGTGAAAGGGCATGGAGCATTGTGATTAAAGGTGACAAGGAACATTATGATGATATGGGCAGAGAACTCTGTGATGACAGTGGTCATGGAGTATTGTGACAAAAATTGTCATGGAACATTGTGCTGACAAGGGCCATGGAGCATTGTGATGACACGGTCATGGAAGATTGTGATGACAAGAATTCTGGAGCATTGTGATGACAAGGGCCATGGAGCATTGTGATGACACGATCATGGAACATTGTGATGACAGGAATTCTGGAGCATTGTGCTGAAAAGGGCCATGGAGAATTGTGATGACACGATCATGGAACAATGTGATGAGAAGAATTCCGGAGCACTGTGATGACAAGGGCCATGGAGCATTGTGATGATACGGTCATGGAACATTGTGATGAGAAGAATTCTGGAGCATTGTGCTGACAAGGGCCATGGAGCATTGTGATGACACGGCCATGGAACATTTTGATGACAAAAATTCTGGAGCATTGTGATGACAATGGCCATGGAGTCCTGTGATGACACGGTCATGGAACATTGTGATGAGAAGAATTCTGGATCATTGTCATGACAAGGGCCATGGAGCATTGTGATGACACGGTCATGGAACATTGTGATGACAAGAATTCTGGAGCATTGTGCTGACAAGGGCCATGGAGCATTGTGATGACACGGTCATGGAACATTGTGATGACAAAACTTCTGGAGCATTGTGATGAAAAGGGCCATGGAGCATTGTGATGACACGGTCATGGAACATTGTGATGACAGGAATTCTGGAGCATTGTGCTGAAAAGGGCCATGGAGCATTGTGATGACATGGTTATGGAACAATGTGATGAGAAGAATTCCGGAGCATTGTGATGACAAGGGCCATGGAGCATTGTGATGACACGGTCATGGAACATTGTGATGAGAAGAATTCTGCAGCATTGTGCTGACAAAGGCCATGGAGCATTGTGATGACACGGTCATGGAACATTGTGATGACAAGAATTCTGGAGCATTGTGCTGACAAGGGCCATGGAGCATTGTGATGACACGGTCATGGAACATTGTGATGATAAGAATTCTGGAGCATTGTGCTGACAAGGGCCATGGAGCATTGTGATGACACGGTCATTGGACATTGTGATGACAAGAATTCTGGAGCATTGTGCGGACAAGGGCCAGGGAGCATTGTGATGACACGGTCATGGAACATTTTGATGAAAAGAATTCTGGAGCATTGTGCTGACAAGGGCCATGGAGCATTGTGATGATACGGTCATGGAACATTGTGATGACAAGAATTCTGGAGCATTGTGATGACAAGGGTCATGGAGCATTGTGATGATATGGTCAAGGAACATTGCGATGACAAGATTTCTGGAGCATTGTGATGAAAGGGCATGGAGCATTGTGATTAAAGGTGACAAGGAACATTATGATGATATGGGCAGAGAACTCTGTGATGAGAGTGGTCATGGAGTATTGTGACAAAAATTGTCATGGAACATTGTGCTGACAAGGGCCATGGAGCATTGTGATGACACGGTCATGGAACATTGTGATGAGAAGAATTCTTGAGCATAGTGCTGACAAGGGCCATGGAGCATTGTGATGACACGGCCATGGAACATTTTGATGACAAGAATTCTGGAGCATTGTGATGACAATGGCCATGGAGCATTGTGATGACACGGTCATGGAACATTGTGATGAGAAGAATTCTGGATCATTGTCATGACAAGGGCCCTGGAGCATTGTGATGACACGGTCATGGAACATTGTGATGACAGGAATTCTGGAGCATTTTGCTGACAAGGGCCATGGAGCATTGTGATGATACGGTCATGGAACACTGTGATGACAAGAATTCTGGAGCATTATGATGAAAAGGGCCATGGAGCATTGTGATGAAAGGGCCATGGAACATTGTGATGACAAGAATTCGGGAGCATTGAGTTGACAATGGCCATGGAACATTGTGATGACATGGTCATGGAACATTGTGATGAGAAGAATTCTGGAGCATTGTCATGACAAGGGCCATGGAGCATTGTGACGACACGGTCATGGAACATTGTGATGTCAAGAATTCTGGAGCATTGTGCTGACAAGGGCCATGGAGCATTGTGATGACACGGTCATGGAACATTGTGATGAGAAGAATTCTGGAGCATTGCGCTGACAAGGGCCATGGAGCATTGTGATGACACGGTCATGGAACATTGTGATGACAAGAATTCCTGAGCATTGCGATGACAAGGGCCATGGAGCATTGTGATGACACGGTCATGGAACATTGTGATGAGAAGAATTCTGGAGCATTGCGCTGACAAGGGCCATGGAGCATTGTGATGACACGGTCATGGAACATTGTGATGACAAGAATTCTGGAGCATTGTGATGACAAGGGCCATGGAGCATTGTGATGACACGGTCATGGAACATTGTGATGACAAGAATTCTGGAGCATTGTGCGGACAAGGGCCATGGAGCATTGTGATGACATGGTCATGGAACATTGTGATGACAAGAATTCTGGAGCATTGTGCGGACAAGGGCCATGGAGCATTGTGATGACACGGTCATGAAACATTGTGATGACAAGAATTCTGGAGCATTGTGCTGACAAGGGCCATGGAGCATTGTGATGACACGGTCATGGAACATTGTGATGATAAGAATTCTGGAGCATTGTGCTGACAAGTGCCATGGAGCATTGTGATGACACGGTCATGGAACATTGTGATGACAAGAATTCTGGAGCATTGTGCGGACAAGGGCCAGGGAGCATTGTGATGACACGGTCATGGAACATTTTGATGAGAAGAATTCTGGAGCATTGTGCTGACAAGGGCCATGGAGCATTGTGATGATACGGTCATGGAACATTGTGATGACAAGAATTCTGGAGCATTGTGATGACAAGGGTCATGGAGCATTGTGATGATATGGTCAAGGAACATTGCGATGACAAGATTTCTGGAGCATTGTGATGAAAGGGCATGGAGCATTGTGATTAAAGGTGACAAGGAACATTATGATGATATGGGCAGAGAACTCTGTGATGAGAGTGGTCATGGAGTATTGTGACAAAAATTGTCATGGAACATTGTGCTGACAAGGGCCATGGAGCATTGTGATGACACGGTCATGGAACATTGTGATGAGAAGAATTCTGGAGCATAGTGCTGACAAGGGCCATGGAGCATTGTGATGACACGGCCATGGAACATTTTGATGACAAAAATTCTGGAGCATTGTGATGACAATGGCCATGGAGTCCTGTGATGACACGGTCATGGAACATTGTGATGAGAAGAATTCTGGATCATTGTCATGACAAGGGCCATGGAGCATTGTGATGACACGGTCATGGAACATTGTGATGACAAGAATTCTGGAGCATTGTGCTGACAAGGGCCATGGAGCATTGTGATGACACGGTCATGGAACATTGTGATGACAAAACTTCTGGAGCATTGTGATGAAAAGGGCCATGGAGCATTGTGATGACACGGTCATGGAACATTGTGATGACAGGAATTCTGGAGCATTGTGCTGAAAAGGGCCATGGAGCATTGTGATGACATGGTTATGGAACAATGTGATGAGAAGAATTCCGGAGCATTGTGATGACAAGGGCCATGGAGCATTGTGATGACACGGTCATGGAACATTGTGATGAGAAGAATTCTGCAGCATTGTGCTGACAAAGGCCATGGAGCATTGTGATGACACGGTCATGGAACATTGTGATGACAAGAATTCTGGAGCATTGTGCTGACAAGGGCCATGGAGCATTGTGATGACACGGTCATGGAACATTGTGATGATAAGAATTCTGGAGCATTGTGCTGACAAGGGCCATGGAGCATTGTGATGACACGGTCATTGGACATTGTGATGACAAGAATTCTGGAGCATTGTGCGGACAAGGGCCAGGGAGCATTGTGATGACACGGTCATGGAACATTTTGATGAAAAGAATTCTGGAGCATTGTGCTGACAAGGGCCATGGAGCATTGTGATGATACGGTCATGGAACATTGTGATGACAAGAATTCTGGAGCATTGTGATGACAAGGGTCATGGAGCATTGTGATGATATGGTCAAGGAACATTGCGATGACAAGATTTCTGGAGCATTGTGATGAAAGGGCATGGAGCATTGTGATTAAAGGTGACAAGGAACATTATGATGATATGGGCAGAGAACTCTGTGATGAGAGTGGTCATGGAGTATTGTGACAAAAATTGTCATGGAACATTGTGCTGACAAGGGCCATGGAGCATTGTGATGACACGGTCATGGAACATTGTGATGAGAAGAATTCTTGAGCATAGTGCTGACAAGGGCCATGGAGCATTGTGATGACACGGCCATGGAACATTTTGATGACAAGAATTCTGGAGCATTGTGATGACAATGGCCATGGAGCATTGTGATGACACGGTCATGGAACATTGTGATGAGAAGAATTCTGGATCATTGTCATGACAAGGGCCCTGGAGCATTGTGATGACACGGTCATGGAACATTGTGATGACAGGAATTCTGGAGCATTTTGCTGACAAGGGCCATGGAGCATTGTGATGATACGGTCATGGAACACTGTGATGACAAGAATTCTGGAGCATTATGATGAAAAGGGCCATGGAGCATTGTGATGAAAGGGCCATGGAACATTGTGATGACAAGAATTCGGGAGCATTGAGTTGACAATGGCCATGGAACATTGTGATGACATGGTCATGGAACATTGTGATGAGAAGAATTCTGGAGCATTGTCATGACAAGGGCCATGGAGCATTGTGACGACACGGTCATGGAACATTGTGATGTCAAGAATTCTGGAGCATTGTGCTGACAAGGGCCATGGAGCATTGTGATGACACGGTCATGGAACATTGTGATGAGAAGAATTCTGGAGCATTGCGCTGACAAGGGCCATGGAGCATTGTGATGACACGGTCATGGAACATTGTGATGACAAGAATTCCTGAGCATTGCGATGACAAGGGCCATGGAGCATTGTGATGACACGGTCATGGAACATTGTGATGAGAAGAATTCTGGAGCATTGCGCTGACAAGGGCCATGGAGCATTGTGATGACACGGTCATGGAACATTGTGATGACAAGAATTCTGGAGCATTGTGATGACAAGGGCCATGGAGCATTGTGATGACACGGTCATGGAACATTGTGATGACAAGAATTCTGGAGCATTGTGCGGACAAGGGCCATGGAGCATTGTGATGACATGGTCATGGAACATTGTGATGACAAGAATTCTGGAGCATTGTGCGGACAAGGGCCATGGAGCATTGTGATGACACGGTCATGAAACATTGTGATGACAAGAATTCTGGAGCATTGTGCTGACAAGGGCCATGGAGCATTGTGATGACACGGTCATGGAACATTGTGATGATAAGAATTCTGGAGCATTGTGCTGACAAGTGCCATGGAGCATTGTGATGACACGGTCATGGAACATTGTGATGACAAGAATTCTGGAGCATTGTGCGGACAAGGGCCAGGGAGCATTGTGATGACACGGTCATGGAACATTTTGATGAGAAGAATTCTGGAGCATTGTGCTGACAAGGGCCATGGAGCATTGTGATGATACGGTCATGGAACATTGTGATGACAAGAATTCTGGAGCATTGTGATGACAAGGGTCATGGAGCATTGTGATGATATGGTCAAGGAACATTGCGATGACAAGATTTCTGGAGCATTGTGATGAAAGGGCATGGAGCATTGTGATTAAAGGTGACAAGGAACATTATGATGATATGGGCAGAGAACTCTGTGATGAGAGTGGTCATGGAGTATTGTGACAAAAATTGTCATGGAACATTGTGCTGACAAGGGCCATGGAGCATTGTGATGACACGGTCATGGAACATTGTGATGAGAAGAATTCTGGAGCATAGTGCTGACAAGGGCCATGGAGCATTGTGATGACACGGCCATGGAACATTTTGATGACAAGAATTCTGGAGCATTGTGATGACAATGGCCATGGAGCATTGTGATGACACGGTCATGGAACATTGTGATGAGAAGAATTCTGGATCATTGTCATGACAAGGGCCCTGGAGCATTGTGATGACACGGTCATGGAACATTGTGATGACAGGAATTCTGGAGCATTTTGCTGACAAGGGCCATGGAGCATTGTGATGATACGGTCATGGAACACTGTGATGACAAGAATTCTGGAGCATTATGATGAAAAGGGCCATGGAGCATTGTGATGAAAGGGCCATGGAACATTGTGATGACAAGAATTCGGGAGCATTGAGTTGACAATGGCCATGGAACATTGTGATGACATGGTCATGGAACATTGTGATGAGAAGAATTCTGGAGCATTGTCATGACAAGGGCCATGGAGCATTGTGACGACACGGTCATGGAATATTGTGATGACAAGAATTCTGGAGCATTGTGCTGACAAGGGCCATGGAGCATTGTGATGACACGGTCATGGAACATTGTGATGAGAAGAATTCTGGAGCATTGCGCTGACAAGGGCCATGGAGCATTGTGATGACACGGTCATGGAACATTGTGATGACAAGAATTCCTGAGCATTGCGATGACAAGGGCCATGGAGCATTGTGATGACACGGTCATGGAACATTGTGATGAGAAGAATTCTGGAGCATTGCGCTGACAAGGGCCATGGAGCATTGTGATGACACGGTCATGGAACATTGTGATGACAAGAATTCTGGAGCATTGTGATGACAAGGGCCATGGAGCATTGTGATGACACGGTCATGGAACATTGTGATGACAAGAATTCTGGAGCATTGTGCGGACAAGGGCCATGGAGCATTGTGATGACACGGTCATGGAACATTGTGATGAGAAGAATTCGGGAGCATTGTCATGACAAGGCCATGGAGCATTGTGATGACACGGTCATGGAACATTGTGATGACAAGAATTCCTGAGCATTGCGATGACAAGGGCCATGGAGCATTGTGATGACACGGTCATGGAACATTGTGATGAGAAGAATTCTGGAGCATTGCGCTGACAAGGGCCATGGAGCATTGTGATGACACGGTCATGGAACATTGTGATGACAAGAATTCTGGAGCATTGTGCTGACAAGGGCCATGGAGCATTGTGATGAAAGGGCCATGGAACATTGTGATGACAAGAATTCGGGAGCATTCTGATGACAAGCGCCATAGAGCATTGTGATGACACGTTCATGGAATATAGTAATGACAAGAATTCTGGAGCATTATGATGACAAGGGCCATGGAGCATTGTGATGACACGGCCATGGAACATTGTGATGACAAGAATTCTGGAGCATTGTGCTGACAAGGGACATGGAGCATTGTGATGACACGGCCATGGAACATTGTGATGACAAGAATTCTGGAGCATTGTGATGAAAATGGCCATGGAGCATTGTGATGACACGGTATGGAACATTGTGATGACAAGAATTCTGGAGCATTGTGCTGATGATGGCCATGGAGCATTGTGATGCCACAGTCAAGGAACATTGCGATGAAAATGATTTCTGGAGCATTGTGATGAAAGGGCATGGAGCATTGTGATTAAAGGTGACAAGGAACATTGTGATGATATGGGCAGAGAACTCTGTGATGACAGTGGTCATGCAGTATTGTGACGAAAAGTGTCATGGAACATTCTGCTGACAGCGATCATGGAGCTTTTTGGTAAGAGAGGCTATGGAGATTTGTGATGTCAGGCGTCTTTGGGCATTGTGTTGAGAGCGGTCTTGGAGCATTGTGATGAAAAGGGTCATGGAGCACTGTGATTACAGGGGCCATGGAGCATTGTGAATACAAAGGCTATGGAGCATTGAGATGACAGGTTTCATGGAGCACTGTGATGAATGTGATCTTGGATCATTGTGATGACAAGTGTCCTGGAACCTTGTGATGACACGGTTCATGGAGCATTGTGATGACAAGGACCTTGGCGAATTGTGATGACATCTGTCATGGGGCGTTGTGATGACAGTGGTCATCTAGATTTGCGATGAAAGGTATCATGGAGCACTGTGATGACAGGGGCCATGGAACATTGTGATGACAAAGGCCATGGAGCATTGTGATGACATTGGCATGGAGCATTATGATGACAAGAGTTCTGGAGCATTTTGATGACAGTGGTCATGGAGCATTGTGATGAGAAGAATTCTGGAGCATTGTGCTGACAAGGGCCATGGAGCATTGTGATGATACGGTCATGGAACATTGTGATGACAAGAATTCTGGAGCATTGTGATGACAAGGGTCATGGAGCATTGTGATGACATGGTCATGGAACATTGAGATGACAAGATTTCTGGAGCATTGTGATGAAAGGGCATGGAGCATTGTGATTAAAGTTGACAAGGAATATTATGATGATATGGGCAGAGAACTCTGTGATGACAGTGGTCATGGAGTATTGTGACAAAAATTGTCATGGAACATTGTGCTGACAAGGGCCATGGAGCATTGTGATGACACGGTCATGGAACATTGTGATGACAAGAATTCTGGAGCATTGTGCTGACAAGGGCCATGGAGCATTGTGATGAAAGGGCCATGGAACATTGTGATGACAAGAATTCGGGAGCATTCTGATGACAAGCGCCATAGAGCATTGTGATGACACGTTCATGGAATATAGTAATGACAAGAATTCTGGAGCATTATGATGACAAGGGCCATGGAGCATTGTGATGACACGGCCATGGAACATTGTGATGACAAAAATTCTGGAGCATTGTGCTGACAAGGGCCATGGAGCATTGTGATGACACGGCCATGGAACATTGTGATGAGAAGAATTCTGGAGCATTGTGCTGACAAGGGCCATGGAGCATTGTGATGATACGGTCATGGAACATTGTGATGACAAGAATTCTGGAGCATTGTGATGACAAGGGTCATGGAGCATTGTGATGACATGGTCAAGGAACATTGCGATGACAAGATTTCTGGAGTATTCTGGTGAAAGGGCATGGAGCATTGTGATTAAAGGTGACAAGGAACATTATGATGATATGGGCAGAGAACTCTGTGATGACAGTGGTCATGGAGTATTGTGACAAAAATTGTCATGGAACATTGTGCTGACAATGGCCATGGAGCATTGTGATGACACGGTCATGGAAGATTGTGATGACAAGAATTCTGGAGCATTGTGATGACAAGGGCCATGGAGCATTGTGATGACACGATCATGGAACATTGTGATGACAGGAATTCTGGAGGATTGTGCTGAAAAGGGCCATGGAGAATTGTGATGACACGATCATGGAACAATGTGATGAGAAGAATTCCGGAGCATTGTGATGACAAGGGCCATGGAGCATTCTGATGACACGGTCATGGAACATTGTGATGAGAAGAATTCTGGAGCATTGTGCCGACAAGGGCCATGGAGCATTGTGATGACACGGCCATGGAACATTTTGATGAAAAGAATTCGGGAGGATTGTGTTGACAATGGCCATGGAACATTGTGATGACATTGTCATGGAACATTGTGATGAGAAGAATTCTGGAGCATTGTGCTGACAAGGGCCATGGAGCATTGTGATGATACGGTCAAGAAACATTGTGATGACAAGAATTCTGGAGCACTGTGATGACAATGGCCATGGAGCATTGTGATGACACGGTATGGAACATTGTGATGACAAGACTTCTGGAGCATTGTGATGACAAGGGCCATGGAGCATTGTGATAACACGGTCATGGAACATTGTGATGACAGGAATTCTGGAGCATTGTGCTGAAAAGGGCCATGGAGCATTGTGATGACATGGTTATGGAACAATGTGATGAGAAGAATTCCAGAGCATTGTGATGACAAGGGCCATGGAGCATTGTGATGATACGGTCATGGAACATTGTGATGAGAAGAATTCTGGAGCATTGTGCTGACAAGGGCCATGGAGCATTGTGATGACACGGCCATGGAACATTTTGATGACAAAAATTCTGGAGCATTGTGATGACAATGGCCATGGAGTCCTGTGATGACACGGTCATGGAACATTGTGATGAGAAGAATTCTGGATCATTGTCATGACAAGGGCCATGGAGCATTGTGATGACACGGTCATGGAACATTGTGATGACAAGAATTCTGGAGCATTGTGCTGACAAGGGCCATGGAGCATTGTGATGACACGGTCATGGAACATTGTGATGACAAAACTTCTGGAGCATTGTGATGAAAAGGGAAATGGAGCATTGTGATGACACGGTCATTGAACATTGTGATGACAGGAATTCTGGAGCATTGTGCTGAAAAGGGCCATGGAGCATTGTGATGACATGGTTATGGAACAATGTGATGAGAAGAATTCCGGAGCATTGTGATGACAAGGGCCATGGAGCATTGTGATGACACGGTCATGGAACATTGTGATGAGAAGAATTCTGCAGCATTGTGCTGACAAGGGCCATGGAGCATTGTGATGACACGGTCATGGAACATTGTGATGACAAGAATTCTGGAGCATTATGATGACAAGGGCCATGGAGCATTGTGATGACACGGTCATGGAACATTGTGATGACAAGAATTCTGGAGCATTGTGCTGACAAGGGCCATGGAGCATTGTGATGACACGGTCATGAAACATTGTGATGACAAGAATTCTGGAGCATTGTGCTGACAAGGGCCATGGAGCATTGTGATGACACGGTCATGGAACATTGTGATGATAAGAATTCTGGAGCATTGTGCTGACAAGGGCCATGGAGCATTGTGATGATACGGTCATGGAACATTGTGATGACAAGAATTCTGGAGCATTGTGATGACAAGGGTCATGGAGCATTGTGATGATATGGTCAAGGAACATTGCGATGACAAGATTTCTGGAGCATTGTGATGAAAGGGCATGGAGCATTGTGATTAAAGGTGACAAGGAACATTATGATGATATGGGCAGAGAATTCTGTGATGAGAGTGGTCATGGAGTATTGTGACAAAAATTGTCATGGAACATTGTGCTGACAAGGGCCATGGAGCATTGTGATGACACGGTCATGGAACATTGTGATGAGAAGAATTCTGGAGCATAGTGCTGACAAGGGCCATGGAGCATTGTGATGACACGGCCATGGAACATTTTGATGACAAGAATTCTGGAGCATTGTGATGACAATGGCCATGGAGCATTGTGATGACACGGTCATGGAACATTGTGATGAGAAGAATTCTGGATCATTGTCATGACAAGGGCCCTGGAGCATTGTGATGACACGGTCATGGAACATTGTGATGACAGGAATTCTGGAGCATTTTGCTGACAAGGGCCATGGAGCATTGTGATGATACGGTCATGGAACACTGTGATGACAAGAATTCTGGAGCATTATGATGAAAAGGGCCATGGAGCATTGTGATGAAAGGGCCATGGAACATTGTGATGACAAGAATTCGGGAGCATTGAGTTGACAATGGCCATGGAACATTGTGATGACATGGTCATGGAACATTGTGATGAGAAGAATTCTGGAGCATTGTCATGACAAGGGCCATGGAGCATTGTGACGACACGGTCATGGAACATTGTGATGACAAGAATTCTGGAGCATTGTGCTGACAAGGGCCATGGAGCATTGTGATGACACGGTCATGGAACATTGTGATGACAAGATTTCTGGAACATTGTGCGGACAAGGGCCATGGAGCATTGTGATGACACGGTCATGGAACATTGTGATGAGAAGAATTCTGGAGCATTGTGCTGACAAGGGCCATGGAGCATTGTGATGATCCGGTCATGGAACATTGTTATGACAAGAATTCTGGAGCATTGTGATGACAAGGGTCATGGAGCATTGTGATGACATGGTCAAGGAACATTGCGATGACAAGATTTCTGGAGCATTGTGATGAAAGGGAATGGAGCATTGTGATTAAAGGTGACAAGGAACATTATGATGATATGGGCAGAGAACTCTGTGATGACAGTGGTCATGGAGTATTGTGACAAAAATTGTCATGGAACATTGTGCTGACAAGGGCCATGGAGCATTGTGATGACACGGTCATGGAACATTGTGATGACAAGAATTCTGGAGCATTGTGCGGACAAGGGCCATGGAGCATTGTGATGACACGGTCATGGAACATTGTGATGAGAAGAATTCTGGAGCATTGTGCTGACAAGGGCCATGGAGCATTGTGATGGTAGGGTCATGGAACATTGTGATGACAAGAATTCTGGAGCATTGTGATGACAAGGGTCATGGAGCATTGTGATGACATGGTCAAGGAACATTGAGATGACAAGATTTCTGGAGCATTGTGAAGAAAGGGCATGGAGCATTGTGATTAAAGATGACAAGGAACATTATGATGATATGGGCAGAGAACTCTGTGATGACAGTGGTCATGGAGTATTGTGACAAAAATTGTCATGGAACATTGTGCTGACAAGGGCCATGTAGCATTGTGATGACACGGTCATGGAACATTGTGATGAGAAGAATTCTGGAGCATTGTGCTGACAAGGGCCATGGAGCATTGTGATGACACGGTCATGGAACATTGTGATGACAAGAATTCTGGAGCATTGTGATGACAAGGGTCATGGAGCATTGTGATGACATGGTCAAGGAACATTGCGATGACAAGATTTCTGGAGCATTGTGATGAAAGGGCATGGAGCATTGTGATTAAAGGTGACAAGGAACATTATGATGATATGGGCAGAGAACTCTGTGATGACAGTGGTCATGGAGTATTGTGACAAAAATTGTCATGGAACATTGTGCTGACAAGGGCCATGGAGCATTGTGATGACACGGTCATGGAACATTGTGATGACAAGAATTCTGGAGCATTGTGATGACAATGGCCATGGAGCATTGTGATGACACGGTATGGAACATTGTGATGACAAGAATTCTGTAGAATTGTGATGACAAGGGCCATGGAGTATTGTGATGATACGGTCATGGAACATTGTGATGAGAAGAATTCTGGAGCATTGTGCTGACAAGGGCCATGGAGCATTGTGATGACACGGCCATGGAACATTTTGATGACAAAAATTCTGGAGCATTGTGATGACAATGGCCATGGAGTCCTGTGATGACACGGTCATGGAACATTGTGATGAGAAGAATTCTGGATCATTGTCATGATAAGGGCCATGGAGCATTGTGATGACACGGTCATGGAACATTGTGATGACAAGAATTCTGGAGCATTGTGCTGACAAGGGCCATGGAGCATTGTGATGACACGGTCATGGAAACTTGTGATGACAAAACTTCTGGAGCATTGTGATGACAAGGGCCATGGAGCATTGTGATGATACGGTCATGGAACATTGTGATGACAAGAATTCTGGAGCATTGTGATGACAAGGGTCATGGAGCATTGTGATGACATGGTCAAGGAACATTGAGATGACAAGATTTCTGGAGCATTGTGATGAAAGGGCATGGAGCATTGTGATTAAAGGTGACAGGGAATATTATGATGATATGGGCAGAGAACTCTGTGATGACAGTGGTCATGGATTATTGTGACAAAAATTGTCATGGAACATTGTGCTGACAAGGGCCATGGAGCATTGAGATGACACGGTCATGGAACATTGTGATGACAAGAATTCTGGAGCATTGTGGTGACAAGGGCCATGGAGCATTGTGATGAAAGGGCCATGGAACATTGTGATGACAAGAATTCGGGAGCATTCTGATGACAAGCGCCATAGAGCATTGTGATGACACGTTCATGGAATATAGTAATGACAAGAATTCTGGAGCATTATGATGACAATGGCCATGGAGCATTGTGATGACACGGCCATGGAACATTGTGATGAAAAAGAATTCTGGAGCATTGTGCTGACAAGGGCCATGGAGCACTGTGATGACACGGCCATGGAACATTGTGATGAGAAGAATTCTGGAGCATTGTGCTGACAAGGGCCATGGAGCATTGTGATGATACGGTCATGGAACATTGTGATGACAAATATTCTGGAGCATTGTGATGACAAGGGTCATGGAGCATTGTGAAGACATGGTCAAGGAACATTGCGATGAGAAGATTTCTGGAGTATTGTGATGAAAGGGCATGGAGCATTGTGATTAAAGGTGACAAGGAACATTATGATGATATGGGCAGAGAACTCTGTGATGACAGTGGTCATGGAGTATTGTGACAAAAATTGTCATGGAACATTGTGCTGACAAGGGCCATGGAGCATTGTGATGACACGTTCATGGAACATTGTGATGACAAGAATTCTGGAGCATTGTGCTGACAAGGGCCATGGAGCATTGTGATGCCACGGTCATGGAACATTGTGATGACAAGAATTCTGGAGCATTGTGCTGACAAGGGCCATGGAGCCTTGTTATGACACGGTCATGGAACATTGTGATGACAAGAATTCTGGAGCATTCTGATGACAAAGGCGATGGAGCATTGTGATGACATGGTCATGGAACATTGTGATGACAAGAATTCTGGAGCATTCTGATGACAAGCGCCATAGAGCATTGTGATGACACGTTCATGGAATATAGTAATGACAAGAATTCTGGAGCATTGTGATGACAAGGGCCATGGAGCATTGTGATGACACGGCCATGGAACATTGTGATGACAAGAATTCTGGAGCACTGTGATGACAGTGGCCATGGAGCATTCTGATGACACGGTATGGAACATTGTGATGACAAGAATTCTGGAGCATTGTGCTGACAAGGGCCATGGAGCATTGTGATGACACGGTCATGGAACAATTTGATGACAGGAATTCTGGAGCATTGTGATGACAAGGGCCATGGAGCATTGTGATGACACGGCCATGGAACATTGTGATGACAAGAATTCCGGGGCATTGTGCTGACAAGGGCCATGGAGCATTGTGATGACACGGTCATGGAACATTGTGATGAGAAGAATTCTGGAGCATTGTGCTGACAAGGGCCATGGAGCATTGTGATGATACGGTCATGGAACATTGTGATGACAAGAATTCTGGAGCACTGTGATGACAATGGCCATGGAGCATTGTGATGACACGGTATGGAACATTGTGATGACAAGACTTCTGGAGCATTGTGATGACAAGGGCCATGGAGCATTGTGATAACACG
Organism: Balaenoptera acutorostrata; assembly: GCF_949987535.1. NCBI lineage: Eukaryota > Metazoa > Chordata > Mammalia > Artiodactyla > Balaenopteridae > Balaenoptera > Balaenoptera acutorostrata. The sequence continues at coordinate 81,611 of NW_026646125.1, forward strand.
GTCATGGAACATTGTGATGACAGGAATTCTGGAGCATTGTGCTGAAAAGGGCCATGGAGCATTGTGATGACATGGTTATGGAACAATGTGATGAGAAGAATTCCGGAGCATTGTGATGACAAGGGCCATGAAGCATTGTGATGACACGGTTATGGAAAATTGTGATGAGAAGAATTCTGCAGCATTGTGCTGACAAGGGCCATGGAGCATTGTGATGACACGGTCATGGAACATTGTGATGACAAGAATTCTGGAGCATTGTGATGACAATGGCCATGGAGCATTGTGATGACATGGTATGGAACATTGTGATGACAAGAATTCTGGAGCATTGTGATGACAAGGGCCATGGAGCATTGTGATGATACGGTCATGGAACATTGTGATGAGAAGAATTCTGGAGCATTGTGCTGACAAGGGCCATGGAGCATTGTGATGACACGGCCATGGAACATTTTGATGACAAAAATTCTGGAGCATTGTGATGACAATGGCCATGGAGTCCTGTGATGACACGGTCATGGAACATTGTGATGATAAGAATTCTGGAGCATTGTGCTGACAAGGGCCATGGAGCATTGTGATGAAAGGGCCATGGAACATTGTGATGACAAGAATTCGGGAGCATTGAGTTGACAATGGCCATGGAACATTGTGATGACATGGTCATGGAACATTGTGATGAGAAGAATTCTGGAGCATTGTCATGACAAGGGCCATGGAGCATTGTGAAGACACGGTCATGGAACATTGTGATGACAAGAATTCTGGAGCATTGTGCTGACAAGGGCCATGGAGCATTGTGATGACACGGTCATGGAAAATTGTGATGACAAGAATTCTGGAGCATTGTGCGGACAAGGGCCATGGAGCATTGTGATGACACGGTCATGGAACATCGTGATGAGAAGAATTCTGGAGCATTGTGCTGACAAGGGCCATGGAGCATTGTGATGATACGGTCATGGAACATTGTGATGACCAGAATTCTGGAGCATTGTGATGACAAGGGTCATGGAGCATTGTGATGACATGGTCAAGGAACATTGCGATGACAAGATTTCTGGAGCATTGTGATGAAAAGGCATGGAGCATTGTGATTAAAGGTGACAAGGAACATTATGATGATATGGGCAGAGAACTCTGTGATGACAGTGGTCATGGAGTATTGTGACAAAAATTGTCATGGAACATTGTGCTGACAAGGGCCATGGAACATTGTGATGACACGGTCATGGAACATTGTGATGACAAGAATTCTGGAGCATTGTGATGACAAGGGCCATGGAGCATTGTGATGACACGGTCATGGACCATTGTGATGACAGGAATTCTGGAGCATTGTGCTGAAAAGGGCCATGGAGCATTGTGATGACACGGTCATGGAAGATTGTAATGAGAAGAATTCTGGAGCATTGTGCTGACAAGGGCCATGGAGCATTGTGATGACACGGCCATGGAACATTTTGATGACAAGAATTCTGGAGCATTGTGATGACAATGGCCATGGAGCATTGTGATGACACGGTCATGGAACATTTTGATGAGAAGAATTCTGGATCATTGTCATGACAAGGGCCCTGGAGCATTGTGATGACACGGTCATGGAACATTGTGATGACAGGAATTCTGGAGCATTGTGCTGACAAGGGCCATGGAGCATTGTGATGATACGGTCATGGAACATTGTGATGACAAGAATTCTGGAGCATTATGATGACAAGGGCCATGGAGCATTGTGATGAAAGGGCCATGGAACATTGTGATGACAAGAATTCGGGAGCATTGAGTTGACAATGGCCATGTAACATTGTGATGACATGGTCATGGAACATTGTGATGAGAAGAATTCTGGAGCATTGTCATGACAAGGGCCATGGAGCATTGTGAAGACACGGTCATGGAACATTGTAATGACAAGAATTCTGGAGCATTGTGCTGACAAGGGCCATGGAGCATTGTGATGACACGGTCATGGAACATTGTGATGACAAGAATTCTGGAGCATTGTGCGGACAAGGGCCATGGAGCATTGTGATGATACGGTCATGGAACATTGTGATGACAAGAATTCTGGAGCATTGTGCTGACAAGGGCCATGGAGCATTGTGATGATACGGTCATGGAACATTGTGATGACAAGAATTCTGGAGCATTGTGATGACAAGGGTCATGGAGCATTGTGATGACATGGTCAAGGAACATTGCAATGACAAGATTTCTGGAGCATTGTGATGAAAGGGCATGGAGCATTGTGATTAAAGGTGACAAGGAACATTATGATGATATGGGCAGGGAACTCTGTGATGACAGTGGTCATGGAGTATTGTGACAAAAATTGTCATGGAACATTGTGCTGACAAGGGCCATGGAGCATTGTGATGACACGGTCATGGAACATTGTGATGACAAGAATTCTGGAGCATTGTGATGACAAGGGTCATGGAGCATTGTGATGACATGGTCAAGGAACATTGCAATGACAAGATTTCTGGAGCATTGTGATGAAAGGGCATGGAGCATTGTGATTAAAGGTGACAAGGAACATTATGATGATATGGGCAGGGAACTCTGTGATGACAGTGGTCATGGAGTATTGTGACAAAAATTGTCATGGAACATTGTGCTGACAAGGGCCATGGAGCATTGTGATGACACGGTCATGGAACATTGTGATGACAAGAATTCTGGAGCATTGTGATGACAAGGGCCATAGAGCATTGTGATGACACGGTCATGGAACATTGTGATGACAAGAATTCTGGAGCATTGTGCGGACAAGGGCCATGGTGCATTGTGATGACACGGTCATGGAACATTGTGATGAGAAGAATTCTGGAGCATTGTGCTGCCAAGGGCCATGGAGCATTGTGATGGTACGGTCATGGAACATTGTGATGACAAGAATTCTGGAGCATTGTGATGACAAGGGTCATGGAGCATTGTGATGACATGGTCAAGGAACATTGAGATGACAAGATTTCTGGAGCATTGTGATGAAAGGGCATGGAGCATTGTGATTAAAGGTGACAAGGAACATTATGATGATAAGGGCAGAGAACTCTGTGATGACAGTGGTCATGGAGTATTGTGACAAAAATTGTCATGGAACATTGTGCTGACAAGGGCCATGGAGCATTGTGATGACACGGTCATGGAACATTGTGATGACAAGAATTCTGGAGCATTGTGCTGACAAGGGCCATGGAGCATTGTGATGAAAGGGCCATGGAACATTGTGATGACAAGAATTCGGGAGCATTCTGATGACAAGCGCCATAGAGCATTGTGATGACACGTTCATGGAATATAGTAATGACAAGAATTCTGGAGCATTATGATGACAAGGGCCATGGAGCATTGTGATGACACGGCCATGGAACATTGTGATGACAAGAATTCTGGAGCATTGTGCTGACAAGGGACATGGAGCATTGTGATGACACGGCCATGGAACATTGTGATGACAAGAATTCTGGAGCATTGTGATGACAATGGCCATGGAGCATTGTGATGACACGGTATGGAACATTGTGATGACAAGAATTCTGGAGGATTGTGATGACAATGGCCATGGAGCATTGTGATGACACGGTCATGGAACATTGTGATGACAAGAATTCTGGAGCATTGTGATGACAATGGCAATGGAGCATTCTGATGACACAGTCATGGAACATTGTGATGAGAAGAATTCCGGAGCATTGTGATGACAAGGCCATGGAGCATTGTGATGATACGGTCATGGAACATTGTGATGAGAAGAATTCTGGAGCATTGTGCTGCCAAGGGCCATGGAGCATTGTGATGACACGGCCATGGAACATTGTGATGACAAGAATTCTGGAGCATTGTGATGAAAATGGCCATGGAGCATTGTGATGACACGGTATGGAACATTGTGATGACAAGAATTCTGGAGCATTGTGCTGATGATGGCCATGGAGCATTGTGATGCCACAGTCAAGGAACATTGCGATGAAAATGATTTCTGGAGCATTGTGATGAAAGGGCATGGAGCATTGTGATTAAAGGTGACAAGGAACATTGTGATGATATGGGCAGAGAACTCTGTGATGACAGTGGTCATGCAGTATTGTGACGAAAAGTGTCATGGAACATTCTGCTGACAGCGATCATGGAGCTTTTTGGTAAGAGAGGCTATGGAGATTTGTGATGTCAGGCGTCATTGGGCATTGTGTTGAGAGCGGTCTTGGAGCATTGTGATGAAAAGGGTCATGGAGCACTGTGATTACAGGGGCCATGGAGCATTGTGAATACAAAGGCTATGGAGCATTGAGATGACAGGTTTCATGGAGCACTGTGATGAATGTGATCTTGGATCATTGTGATGACAGGTGTCCTGGAACCTTGTGATGACACGGTTCATGGAGCATTGTGATGACAAGGACCATGGCGAATTGTGATGACATCTGTCATGGGGCGTTGTGATGACAGTGGTCATCTAGATTTGCGATGAAAGGTATCATGGAGCACTGTGATGAGAGGGGCCATGGAACATTGTGATGACAAAGGCCATGGAGCATTGTGATGACATTGGCATGGAGCATTATGATGACAAGAGTTCTGGAGCATTTTGATGACAGTGGTCATGGAGCATTGTGATGAAAGAGATCATGGAGCAATATGATAACAGGGGCCATGGAGCATTGTGATGACAGGGGTATTGGAGCATTGTGATGGAAGTAGACATGGATCATTGTGATGACATGTGTCCTGGAACACTGTGATGACACGGTTCATCGAGTATTGTGATGACAAGGGTCATAGCGAATTGTGATGACAAGTGTCAAGGGGCATTGTGATGACATTGATCATCTAGGAATTGTGATGAAAGGTATCATGGAGCACTGTGATGACTGGGGGCATGAAGCACTGTGATGAAAATTGTCCTGGATTATTGTGATGACAGCAGTCATGGAGAATTGTGATGACAGGGATTATGCAGCATTGTGTTGACAAGGGTATGGACTATTGTGATGACGATGGTCATGGAGCAATGTGATGAAAGTATTCATGGAACATCGTGATGAAAAGTGCATGGGAGCATTGTGACGATAAAGGCCATGGAGTACTGTGATGACTAGTGTCATGGAGCATTTTAATGAAAGGTTTCATTGTGCACCATGATGACAAAGGGGATGGAGAATTGTGATGAAACTGGTCCTGGAGCATTGTGATAACAAAAGCCATGGAGCATTGTGATGACAGGCATCATGGAGCATTGTGAAGAAAGGGGCCATGGGGTATTGTAATGACACTAGAGAAATATGATGAAAATGGTCAGCGAGCATAGTGATTAAAGTGGTCATTGAGAACTGTGATGAAAAGCGACATAGAGCATTGTGATGACAAAGGTCATGGAGAACTGTGATGACCAGGGTCATGTAACATTGTGATGACACGGTCATGGAACATGGTGATGACAAGAATTCTGAAGCATTGTGCTGACAAGGGCCATGGACCATTGTAATGACATGGTCAAGGAACATTTTGATGACAAGAATTCTGGAGCATTGTGATGACAAGGGCCATGGAGCATTGTGATGACACAGTCATGGAACATTGTGATGACAGGAATTCTGGAGCATTGTGCTGAAAAGGGCCATGGAGCATTGTGATGACATGGTCAAGGAACATTGCGATGACAAGATTTCTGGAGCATTGTGATGAAAGGGCATGGAGCATTGTGATTAAAGGTGACAAGGAACATTATGATGATATGGGCAGAGAACTCTGTGATGACAGTGGTCATGGAGTATTGTGACAAAAATTGTCATGGAACATTGTGCTGACAAGGGCCATGGAGCATTGTGATGACACGGTCATGGAACATTGTGATGACAAGAATTCTGGAGCATTGTGATGACAAGGGCCATAGAGCATTGTGATGACACGGTCATGGAACATTGTGATGACAAGAATTCTGGAGTATTGTGCGGACAAGGGCCATGGAGCATTGTGATGACACGGTCATGGAACATTGTGATGAGAAGAATTCTGGAGCATTGTGCTGCCAAGGGCCATGGAGCATTGTGATGGTACGGTCATGGAACATTGTGATGACAAGAATTCTGGAGCATTGTGATGACAAGTGTCATGGAGCATTGTGATGACATGGTCAAGGAACATTGAGATGACAAGATTTCTGGAGCATTGTGATGAAAGGGCATGGAGCATTGTGATTAAAGGTGACAAGGAACATTATGATGATATGGGCAGAGAACTCTGTGATGACAGTGGTCAGGGAGTATTGTGACAAAAATTGTCATGGAACATTGTGCTGACAAGGGCCATGGAACATTGTGATGACACGGTCATGGAACATTGTGATGACAAGAATTCTGGAGCATTGTGATGACAAGGGCCATGGAGCATTGTGATGACACGGTCATGGACCATTGTGATGACAGGAATTCTGGAGCATTTTGCTGAAAAGGGCCATGGAGCATTGTGATGACACGGTCATGGAAGATTGTAATGAGAAGAATTCTGGAGCATTGTGCTGACAAGGGCCATGGAGCATTGTGATGACACGGCCATGGAACATTGTGATGACAAGAATTCTGGAGCATTGTGATGACAATGGCCATGGAGCATTGTGATGACACGGTATGGAACATTGTGATGACAAGAATTCTGGAGGATTGTGATGACAAGGGCCATGGAGCATTGTGATGACACGGTCATGGAACATTGTGATGAGAAGAATTCTGGAGCATTGTGATGACAATGGCCATGGAGCATTGTGATGACACGGTCATGGAACATTTTGATGAGAAGAATTCTGGATCATTGTCATGACAAGGGCCCTGGAGCATTGTGATGACACGGTCATGGAACATTCTGATGACAGGAATTCTGGAGCATTGTGCTGACAAGGGCCATGGAGCATTGTGATGATACGGTCATGGAACATTGTGATGACAAGAATTCTGGAGCATTATGATGACAAGGGCCATGGAGCATTGTGATGAAAGGGCCATGGAACATTGTGATGACAAGAATTCGGGAGCATTGAGTTGACAATGGCCATGGAACATTGTGATGACATGGTCATGGAACATTGTGATGAGAAGAATTCTGGAGCATTGTCATGACAAGGGCCATGGAGCATTGTGAAGACACGGTCATGGAACATTGTGATGACAAGAATTCTGGAGCATTGTGCTGACAAGGGCCATGGAGCATTGTGATGACACGGTCATGGAACATTTTGATGAGAAGAATTCTGGATCATTGTCATGACAAGGGCCCTGGAGCATTGTGATGACACGGTCATGGAACATTGTGATGACAGGAATTCTGGAGCATTGTGCTGACAAGGGCCATGGAGCATTGTGATGACATGGTCATGGAACATTGTGATGACAAGAATTCGGGAGCATTGAGTTGACAATGGCCATGGAACATTGTGATGACATGGTCAAGGAACATTGAGATGACAAGATTTCTGGAGCATTGTGATGAAAGGGCATGGAGCATTGTGATTAAAGGTGACAAGGAACATTATGATGATATGGGCAGAGAACTCTGTGATGACAGTGGTCATGGAGTATTGTGACAAAAATTGTCATGGAACATTGTGCTGACAAGGGCCATGGATCATTGTGATGACACGGTCATGGAACATTGTGATGACAAGAATTCTGGAGCATTGTGCTGACAAGGGCCATGGAGCATTGTGATGAAAGGGCCATGGAACATTGTGATGACAAGAATTCGGGAGCATTCTGATGACAAGCGCCATAGAGCATTGTGATGACACGTTCATGGAATATAGTAATGACAAGAATTCTGGAGCATTATGATGACAAGGGCCATGGAGCATTGTGATGACACGGCCATGGAACATTGTGATGACAAGAATTCTGGAGCATTGTGCTGACAAGGGACATGGAGCATTGTGATGACACGGCCATGGAACATTGTGATGACAAGAATTCTGGAGGATTGTGATGAAAATGGCCATGGAGCATTGTGATGACACGGTATGGAACATTGTGATGACAAGAATTCTGGAGCATTGTGCTGATGATGGCCATGGAGCATTGTGATGCCACAGTCAAGGAACATTGTGATGAAAATGATTTCTGGAGCATTGTGATGAAAGGGCATGGAGCATTGTGATTAAAGGTGACAAGGAACATTGTGATGATATGGGCAGAGAACTCTGTGATGACAGTGGTCATGCAGTATTGTGACGAAAAGTGTCATGGAACATTCTGCTGACAGCGATCATGGAGCTTTTTGGTAAGAGAGGCTATGGAGATTTGTGATGTCAGGCGTCATTGGGCATTGTGTTGAGAGCGGTCTTGGAGCATTGTGATGAAAAGGGTCATGGAGCACTGTGATTACAGGGGCCATGGAGCATTGTGAATACAAAGGCTATGGAGCATTGAGATGACAGGTTTCATGGAGCACTGTGATGAATGTGATCTTGGATCATTGTGATGACAGGTGTCCTGGAACCTTGTGATGACACGGTTCATGGAGCATTGTGATGACAAGGACCATGGCGAATTGTGATGACATCTGTCATGGGGCGTTGTGATGACAGTGGTCATCTAGATTTGCGATGAAAGGTATCATGGAGCACTGTGATGACAGGGGCCATGGAACATTGTGATGACAAAGGCCATGGAGCATTGTGATGACATTGGCATGGAGCATTATGATGACAAGAGTTCTGGAGCATTTTGATGACAGTGGTCATGGAGCATTGTGATGAAAGAGATCATGGAGCAATATGATAACAGGGGCCATGGAGCATTGTGATGACAGGGGTATTGGAGCATTGTGATGGAAGTAGACATGGATCATTGTGATGACATGTGTCCTGGAACACTGTGATGACACGGTTCATCGAGTATTGTGATGACAAGGGTCATAGCGAATTGTGATGACAAGTGTCAAGGGGCATTGTGATGACATTGATCATCTAGGAATTGTGATGAAAGGTATCATGGAGCACTGTGATGACTGGGGGCATGAAGCACTGTGATGAAAATTGTCCTGGATTATTGTGATGACAGCAGTCATGGAGAATTGTGATGACAGGGATTATGCAGCATTGTGTTGACAAGGGTATGGACTATTGTGATGACGATGGTCATGGAGCAATGTGATGAAAGTATTCATGGAACATCGTGATGAAAAGTGCATGGGAGCATTGTGACGATAAAGGCCATGGAGTACTGTGATGACTAGTGTCATGGAGCATTTTAATGAAAGGTTTCATTGTGCACCATGATGACAAAGGGGATGGAGAATTGTGATGAAACTGGTCCTGGAGCATTGTGATAACAAAAGCCATGGAGCATTGTGATGACAGGCATCATGGAGCATTGTGAAGAAAGGGGCCATGGGGTATTGTAATGACACTAGAGAAATATGATGAAAATGGTCAACGAGCATAGTGATTAAAGTGGTCATTGAGAACTGTGATGAAAAGCGACATAGAGCATTGTGATGACAAAGGTCATGGAGAACTGTGATGACCAGGGTCATGTAACATTGTGATGACACGGTCATGGAACATGGTGATGACAAGAATTCTGAAGCATTGTGCTGACAAGGGCCATGGACCATTGTAATGACATGGTCAAGGAACATTTTGATGACAAGAATTCTGGAGCATTGTGCTGACAAGGGCCATGGAGCATTGTGATGACACGGCCATGGAACATTGTGATGACAAGAATTCTGGAGCATTGTGATGAAAATGGCCATGGAGCATTGTGATGACACGGTATGGAACATTGTGATGACAAGAATTCTGGAGCATTGTGCTGATGATGGCCATGGAGCATTGTGATGCCACAGTCAAGGAACATTGCGATGAAAATGATTTCTGGAGCATTGTGATGAAAGGGCATGGAGCATTGTGATTAAAGGTGACAAGGAACATTGTGATGATATGGGCAGAGAACTCTGTGATGACAGTGGTCATGCAGTATTGTGACGAAAAGTGTCATGGAACATTCTGCTGACAGCGATCATGGAGCTTTTTGGTAAGAGAGGCTATGGAGATTTGTGATGTCAGGCGTCATGGGGCATTGTGTTGAGAGCGGTCTTGGAGCATTGTGATGAAAAGGGTCATGGAGCACTGTGATTACAGGGGCCATGGAGCATTGTGAATACAAAGGCTATGGAGCATTGAGATGACAGAGTTCATGGAGCACTGTGATGAATGTGATCTTGGATCATTGTGATGACAAGTGTCCTGGAACCTTGTGATGACACGGTTCATGGAGCATTGTGATGACAAGGACCATGGCGAATTGTGATGACATCTGTCATGGGGCGTTGTGATGACAGTGGTCATCTAGATTTGCGATGAAAGGTATCATGGAGCACTGTGATGACAGGGGCCATGGAAAATTGTGATGACAAAGGCCATGGAGCATTGTGATGACAAGTGTCATGGGGCATTTTGATGACATTGGCATGGAGCATTATGATGACAAGAGTTCTGGAGCATTTTGATGACAGTGGTCATGGAGCATTGTGATGACAGAGATCATGGAGCAATATGATAACAGGGGCCATGGAGCATTGTGATGACAGGGGTATTGGAGCATTGTGATGGAAGTAGACATGGATCATTGTGATGACATGTGTCCTGGAACACTGTGATGACACGGTTCATCGAGTATTGTGAGGACAAGGGTCATAGCGAATTGTGATGACAAGTGTCATGGGGCATTGTGATGACATTGATCATCTAGGAATTGTGATGAAAGGTATCATGGAGCACTGTGATGACTGGGGGCATGAAGCACTGTGATGAAAATTGTCCTGGATTATTGTGATGACAGCAGTCATGGAGAATTGTGATGACAGGGATTATGCAGCATTGTGTTGACAAGGGTATGGACTATTGTGATGACGATGGTCATGGAGCAATGTGATGAAAGTATTCATGGAACATCGTGATGAAAAGTGCATGGGAGCATTGTGACGATAAAGGCCATGGAGTACTGTGATGACTAGTGTCATGGAGCATTTTAATGAAAGGTTTCATTGTGCACCATGATGACAAAGGGGATGGAGAATTGTGATGAAACTGGTCCTGGAGCATTGTGATAACAAAAGCCATGGAGCATTGTGATGACAGGCATCATGGAGCATTGTGAAGAAAGGGGCCATGGGGTATTGTAATGACACTAGAGAAATATGATGAAAATGGTCAACGAGCATAGTGATTAAAGTGGTCATTGAGAACTGTGATGAAAAGCGACATAGAGCATTGTGATGACAAAGGTCATGGAGAACTGTGATGACCAGGGTCATGTAACATTGTGATGACACGGTCATGGAACATGGTGATGACAAGAATTCTGAAGCATTGTGCTGACAAGGGCCATGGACCATTGTAATGACATGGTCAAGGAACATTTTGATGACAAGAATTCTGGAGCATTGTGCTGACAAGGGCCATGGAGCATTGTGATGACACGGCCATGGAACATTGTGATGACAAGAATTCTGGAGCATTGTGATGAAAATGGCCATGGAGCATTGTGATGACACGGTATGGAACATTGTGATGACAAGAATTCTGGAGCATTGTGCTGATGATGGCCATGGAGCATTGTGATGCCACAGTCAAGGAACATTGCGATGAAAATGATTTCTGGAGCATTGTGATGAAAGGGCATGGAGCATTGTGATTAAAGGTGACAAGGAACATTGTGATGATATGGGCAGAAAACTCTGTGATGAGAGTGGTCATGGAGTATTGTGACAAAAAGTGTCATGGAACATTGTGCTGACAAGGGCCATGGAGCATTGTGATGACACGGTCATGGAACATTGTGATGAGAAGAATTCTGGAGCATTGTCATGACAAGGGCCATAGTGCATTGTGATGAAACGGTCATGGAACATTGTGATGACAAGAATTCTGGAGCATTGTGAAGACAAAGGCCATGGAGCATTGTGATGACACGGTCATGGAACATTTTGATGAGAAGAATTCTGGAGCATTGTCATGACAAGGGCCATGGAGCATTGTGATGACACGGCCATGGAACATTGTGATGACAAGAATTCTGGAGCATTGTGATGACAAGGGCCATGGAGCATTGTGATGACACGGTCATGGAACAATGTGATGAGAAGAATTCCGGAGCATTGTGATGACAAGGGCCCTGGAGCATTGTGATGACACGGTCATGGAACATTGTGATGAGAAGAATTCTGGAGCATTGTGCTGATAAGGGCCATGGAGCATTGTGATGACACGGCCATGGAACATTGTGATGACAAGAATTCTGGAGCATTGTGATGAAAATGGCCATGGAGCATTGTGATGACACGGTATGGAACATTGAGATGACAAGATTTCTGGAGCATTGTGATGAAAGGGCATGGAGCATTGTGATTAAAGGTGACAAGGAACATTATGATGATATGGGCAGAGAACTCTGTGATGACAGTGGTCATGGAATATTGTGACAAAAATTGTCATGGAACATTGTGCTGACAAGGGCCATGGATCATTGTGATGACACGGTCATGGAACATTGTGATGACAAGAATTCTGGAGCATTGTGCTGACAAGGGCCATGGAGCATTGTGATGAAAGGGCCATGGAACATTGTGATGACAAGAATTCGGGAGCATTCTGATGACAAGCGCCATAGAGCATTGTGATGACACGTTCATGGAATATAGTAATGACAAGAATTCTGGAGCATTATGATGACAAGGGCCATGGAGCATTGTGATGACACGGCCATGGAACATTGTGATGACAAGAATTCTGGAGCATTGTGCTGACAAGGGACATGGAGCATTGTGATGACACGGCCATGGAACATTGTGATGACAAGAATTCTGGAGGATTGTGATGAAAATGGCCATGGAGCATTGTGATGACACGGTATGGAACATTGTGATGACAAGAATTCTGGAGCATTGTGCTGATGATGGCCATGGAGCATTGTGATGCCACAGTCAAGGAACATTGCGATGAAAATGATTTCTGGAGCATTGTGATGAAAGGGCATGGAGCATTGTGATTAAAGGTGACAAGGAACATTGTGATGATATGGGCAGAGAACTCTGTGATGATAGTGGTCATGCAGTATTGTGACGAAAAGTGTCATGGAACATTCTGCTGACAGCGATCATGGAGCTTTTTGGTAAGAGAGGCTATGGAGATTTGTGATGTCAGGCGTCATTGGGCATTGTGTTGAGAGCGGTCTTGGAGCATTGTGATGAAAAGGGTCATGGAGCACTGTGATTACAGGGGCCATGGAGCATTGTGAATACAAAGGCTATGGAGCATTGAGATGACAGGTTTCATGGAGCACTGTGATGAATGTGATCTTGGATCATTGTGATGACAGGTGTCCTGGAACCTTGTGATGACACGGTTCATGGAGCATTGTGATGACAAGGACCATGGCGAATTGTGATGACATCTGTCATGGGGCGTTGTGATGACAGTGGTCATCTAGATTTGCGATGAAAGGTATCATGGAGCACTGTGATGACAGGGGCCATGGAACATTGTGATGACAAAGGCCATGGAGCATTGTGATGACATTGGCATGGAGCATTATGATGACAAGAGTTCTGGAGCATTTTGATGACAGTGGTCATGGAGCATTGTGATGAAAGAGATCATGGAGCAATATGATAACAAGGGCCATGGAGCATTGTGATGACAGGGGTATTGGAGCATTGTGATGGAAGTAGACATGGATCATTGTGATGACATGTGTCCTGGAACACTGTGATGACACGGTTCATCGAGTATTGTGATGACAAGGGTCATAGCGAATTGTGATGACAAGTGTCAAGGGGCATTGTGATGACATTGATCATCTAGGAATTGTGATGAAAGGTATCATGGAGCACTGTGATGACTGGGGGCATGAAGCACTGTGATGAAAATTGTCCTGGATTATTGTGATGACAGCAGTCATGGAGAATTGTGATGACAGGGATTATGCAGCATTGTGTTGACAAGGGTATGGACTATTGTGATGACGATGGTCATGGAGCAATGTGATGAAAGTATTCATGGAACATCGTGATGAAAAGTGCATGGGAGCATTGTGACGATAAAGGCCATGGAGTACTGTGATGACTAGTGTCATGGAGCATTTTAATGAAAGGTTTCATTGTGCACCATGATGACAAAGGGGATGGAGAATTGTGATGAAACTGGTCCTGGAGCATTGTGATAACAAAAGCCATGGAGCATTGTGATGACAGGCATCATGGAGCATTGTGAAGAAAGGGGCCATGGGGTATTGTAATGACACTAGAGAAATATGATGAAAATGGTCAACGAGCATAGTGATTAAAGTGGTCATTGAGAACTGTGATGAAAAGTGACATAGAGCATTGTGATGACAAAGGTCATGGAGAACTGTGATGACCAGGGTCATGTAACATTGTGATGACACGGTCATGGAACATGGTGATGACAAGAATTCTGAAGCATTGTGCTGACAAGGGCCATGGACCATTGTAATGACATGGTCAAGGAACATTTTGATGACAAGAATTCTGGAGCATTGTGCTGACAAGGGCCATGGAGCATTGTGATGACACGGCCATGGAACATTGTGATGACAAGAATTCTGGAGCATTGTGATGAAAATGGCCATGGAGCATTGTGATGACACGGTATGGAACATTGTGATGACAAGAATTCTGGAGCATTGTGCTGATGATGGCCATGGAGCATTGTGATGCCACAGTCAAGGAACATTGCGATGAAAATGATTTCTGGAGCATTGTGATGAAAGGGCATGGAGCATTGTGATTAAAGGTGACAAGGAACATTGTGATGATATGGGCAGAGAACTCTGTGATGACAGTGGTCATGCAGTATTGTGACGAAAAGTGTCATGGAACATTCTGCTGACAGCGATCATGGAGCTTTTTGGTAAGAGAGGCTATGGAGATTTGTGATGTCAGGCGTCATGGGGCATTGTGTTGAGAGCGGTCTTGGAGCATTGTGATGAAAAGGGTCATGGAGCACTGTGATTACAGGGGCCATGGAGCATTGTGAATACAAAGGCTATGGAGCATTGAGATGACAGAGTTCATGGAGCACTGTGATGAATGTGATCTTGGATCATTGTGATGACAAGTGTCCTGGAACCTTGTGATGACACGGTTCATGGAGCATTGTGATGACAAGGACCATGGCGAATTGTGATGACATCTGTCATGGGGCGTTGTGATGACAGTGGTCATCTAGATTTGCGATGAAAGGTATCATGGAGCACTGTGATGACAGGGGCCATGGAAAATTGTGATGACAAAGGCCATGGAGCATTGTGATGACAAGTGTCATGGGGCATTTTGATGACATTGGCATGGAGCATTATGATGACAAGAGTTCTGGAGCATTTTGATGACAGTGGTCATGGAGCATTGTGATGACAGAGATCATGGAGCAATATGATAACAGGGGCCATGGAGCATTGTGATGACAGGGGTATTGGAGCATTGTGATGGAAGTAGACATGGATCATTGTGATGACATGTGTCCTGGAACACTGTGATGACACGGTTCATCGAGTATTGTGAGGACAAGGGTCATAGCGAATTGTGATGACAAGTGTCATGGGGCATTGTGATGACATTGATCATCTAGGAATTGTGATGAAAGGTATCATGGAGCACTGTGATGACTGGGGGCATGAAGCACTGTGATGAAAATTGTCCTGGATTATTGTGATGACAGCAGTCATGGAGAATTGTGATGACAGGGATTATGCAGCATTGTGTTGACAAGGGTATGGACTATTGTGATGACGATGGTCATGGAGCAATGTGATGAAAGTATTCATGGAACATCGTGATGAAAAGTGCATGGGAGCATTGTGACGATAAAGGCCATGGAGTACTGTGATGACTAGTGTCATGGAGCATTTTAATGAAAGGTTTCATTGTGCACCATGATGACAAAGGGGATGGAGAATTGTGATGAAACTGGTCCTGGAGCATTGTGATAACAAAAGCCATGGAGCATTGTGATGACAGGCATCATGGAGCATTGTGAAGAAAGGGGCCATGGGGTATTGTAATGACACTAGAGAAATATGATGAAAATGGTCAACGAGCATAGTGATTAAAGTGGTCATTGAGAACTGTGATGAAAAGCGACATAGAGCATTGTGATGACAAAGGTCATGGAGAACTGTGATGACCAGGGTCATGTAACATTGTGATGACACGGTCATGGAACATGGTGATGACAAGAATTCTGAAGCATTGTGCTGACAAGGGCCATGGACCATTGTAATGACATGGTCAAGGAACATTTTGATGACAAGAATTCTGGAGCATTGTGCTGACAAGGGCCATGGAGCATTGTGATGACACGGCCATGGAACATTGTGATGACAAGAATTCTGGAGCATTGTGATGAAAATGGCCATGGAGCATTGTGATGACACGGTATGGAACATTGTGATGACAAGAATTCTGGAGCATTGTGCTGATGATGGCCATGGAGCATTGTGATGCCACAGTCAAGGAACATTGCGATGAAAATGATTTCTGGAGCATTGTGATGAAAGGGCATGGAGCATTGTGATTAAAGGTGACAAGGAACATTGTGATGATATGGGCAGAAAACTCTGTGATGAGAGTGGTCATGGAGTATTGTGACAAAAAGTGTCATGGAACATTGTGCTGACAAGGGCCATGGAGCATTGTGATGACACGGTCATGGAACATTGTGATGAGAAGAATTCTGGAGCATTGTCATGACAAGGGCCATAGTGCATTGTGATGAAACGGTCATGGAACATTGTGATGACAAGAATTCTGGAGCATTGTGAAGACAAAGGCCATGGAGCATTGTGATGACACGGTCATGGAACATTTTGATGAGAAGAATTCTGGAGCATTGTCATGACAAGGGCCATGGAGCATTGTGATGACACGGCCATGGAACATTGTGATGACAAGAATTCTGGAGCATTGTGATGACAAGGGCCATGGAGCATTGTGATGACACGGTCATGGAACAATGTGATGAGAAGAATTCCGGAGCATTGTGATGACAAGGGCCCTGGAGCATTGTGATGACACGGTCATGGAACATTGTGATGAGAAGAATTCTGGAGCATTGTGCTGATAAGGGCCATGGAGCATTGTGATGACACGGCCATGGAACATTGTGATGACAAGAATTCTGGAGCATTGTGATGAAAATGGCCATGGAGCATTGTGATGACACGGTATGGAACATTGAGATGACAAGATTTCTGGAGCATTGTGATGAAAGGGCATGGAGCATTGTGATTAAAGGTGACAAGGAACATTATGATGATATGGGCAGAGAACTCTGTGATGACAGTGGTCATGGAATATTGTGACAAAAATTGTCATGGAACATTGTGCTGACAAGGGCCATGGATCATTGTGATGACACGGTCATGGAACATTGTGATGACAAGAATTCTGGAGCATTGTGCTGACAAGGGCCATGGAGCATTGTGATGAAAGGGCCATGGAACATTGTGATGACAAGAATTCGGGAGCATTCTGATGACAAGCGCCATAGAGCATTGTGATGACACGTTCATGGAATATAGTAATGACAAGAATTCTGGAGCATTATGATGACAAGGGCCATGGAGCATTGTGATGACACGGCCATGGAACATTGTGATGACAAGAATTCTGGAGCATTGTGCTGACAAGGGACATGGAGCATTGTGATGACACGGCCATGGAACATTGTGATGACAAGAATTCTGGAGGATTGTGATGAAAATGGCCATGGAGCATTGTGATGACACGGTATGGAACATTGTGATGACAAGAATTCTGGAGCATTGTGCTGATGATGGCCATGGAGCATTGTGATGCCACAGTCAAGGAACATTGCGATGAAAATGATTTCTGGAGCATTGTGATGAAAGGGCATGGAGCATTGTGATTAAAGGTGACAAGGAACATTGTGATGATATGGGCAGAGAACTCTGTGATGACAGTGGTCATGCAGTATTGTGACGAAAAGTGTCATGGAACATTCTGCTGACAGCGATCATGGAGCTTTTTGGTAAGAGAGGCTATGGAGATTTGTGATGTCAGGCGTCATTGGGCATTGTGTTGAGAGCGGTCTTGGAGCATTGTGATGAAAAGGGTCATGGAGCACTGTGATTACAGGGGCCATGGAGCATTGTGAATACAAAGGCTATGGAGCATTGAGATGACAGGTTTCATGGAGCACTGTGATGAATGTGATCTTGGATCATTGTGATGACAGGTGTCCTGGAACCTTGTGATGACACGGTTCATGGAGCATTGTGATGACAAGGACCATGGCGAATTGTGATGACATCTGTCATGGGGCGTTGTGATGACAGTGGTCATCTAGATTTGCGATGAAAGGTATCATGGAGCACTGTGATGACAGGGGCCATGGAACATTGTGATGACAAAGGCCATGGAGCATTGTGATGACATTGGCATGGAGCATTATGATGACAAGAGTTCTGGAGCATTTTGATGACAGTGGTCATGGAGCATTGTGATGAAAGAGATCATGGAGCAATATGATAACAAGGGCCATGGAGCATTGTGATGACAGGGGTATTGGAGCATTGTGATGGAAGTAGACATGGATCATTGTGATGACATGTGTCCTGGAACACTGTGATGACACGGTTCATCGAGTATTGTGATGACAAGGGTCATAGCGAATTGTGATGACAAGTGTCAAGGGGCATTGTGATGACATTGATCATCTAGGAATTGTGATGAAAGGTATCATGGAGCACTGTGATGACTGGGGGCATGAAGCACTGTGATGAAAATTGTCCTGGATTATTGTGATGACAGCAGTCATGGAGAATTGTGATGACAGGGATTATGCAGCATTGTGTTGACAAGGGTATGGACTATTGTGATGACGATGGTCATGGAGCAATGTGATGAAAGTATTCATGGAACATCGTGATGAAAAGTGCATGGGAGCATTGTGACGATAAAGGCCATGGAGTACTGTGATGACTAGTGTCATGGAGCATTTTAATGAAAGGTTTCATTGTGCACCATGATGACAAAGGGGATGGAGAATTGTGATGAAACTGGTCCTGGAGCATTGTGATAACAAAAGCCATGGAGCATTGTGATGACAGGCATCATGGAGCATTGTGAAGAAAGGGGCCATGGGGTATTGTAATGACACTAGAGAAATATGATGAAAATGGTCAACGAGCATAGTGATTAAAGTGGTCATTGAGAACTGTGATGAAAAGTGACATAGAGCATTGTGATGACAAAGGTCATGGAGAACTGTGATGACCAGGGTCATGTAACATTGTGATGACACGGTCATGGAACATGGTGATGACAAGAATTCTGAAGCATTGTGCTGACAAGGGCCATGGACCATTGTAATGACATGGTCAAGGAACATTTTGATGACAAGAATTCTGGAGCATTGTGCTGACAAGGGCCATGGAGCATTGTGATGACACGGCCATGGAACATTGTGATGACAAGAATTCTGGAGCATTGTGATGAAAATGGCCATGGAGCATTGTGATGACACGGTATGGAACATTGTGATGACAAGAATTCTGGAGCATTGTGCTGATGATGGCCATGGAGCATTGTGATGCCACAGTCAAGGAACATTGCGATGAAAATGATTTCTGGAGCATTGTGATGAAAGGGCATGGAGCATTGTGATTAAAGGTGACAAGGAACATTGTGATGATATGGGCAGAGAACTCTGTGATGACAGTGGTCATGCAGTATTGTGACGAAAAGTGTCATGGAACATTCTGCTGACAGCGATCATGGAGCTTTTTGGTAAGAGAGGCTATGGAGATTTGTGATGTCAGGCGTCATGGGGCATTGTGTTGAGAGCGGTCTTGGAGCATTGTGATGAAAAGGGTCATGGAGCACTGTGATTACAGGGGCCATGGAGCATTGTGAATACAAAGGCTATGGAGCATTGAGATGACAGAGTTCATGGAGCACTGTGATGAATGTGATCTTGGATCATTGTGATGACAAGTGTCCTGGAACCTTGTGATGACACGGTTCATGGAGCATTGTGATGACAAGGACCATGGCGAATTGTGATGACATCTGTCATGGGGCGTTGTGATGACAGTGGTCATCTAGATTTGCGATGAAAGGTATCATGGAGCACTGTGATGACAGGGGCCATGGAAAATTGTGATGACAAAGGCCATGGAGCATTGTGATGACAAGTGTCATGGGGCATTTTGATGACATTGGCATGGAGCATTATGATGACAAGAGTTCTGGAGCATTTTGATGACAGTGGTCATGGAGCATTGTGATGACAGAGATCATGGAGCAATATGATAACAGGGGCCATGGAGCATTGTGATGACAGGGGTATTGGAGCATTGTGATGGAAGTAGACATGGATCATTGTGATGACATGTGTCCTGGAACACTGTGATGACACGGTTCATCGAGTATTGTGAGGACAAGGGTCATAGCGAATTGTGATGACAAGTGTCATGGGGCATTGTGATGACATTGATCATCTAGGAATTGTGATGAAAGGTATCATGGAGCACTGTGATGACTGGGGGCATGAAGCACTGTGATGAAAATTGTCCTGGATTATTGTGATGACAGCAGTCATGGAGAATTGTGATGACAGGGATTATGCAGCATTGTGTTGACAAGGGTATGGACTATTGTGATGACGATGGTCATGGAGCAATGTGATGAAAGTATTCATGGAACATCGTGATGAAAAGTGCATGGGAGCATTGTGACGATAAAGGCCATGGAGTACTGTGATGACTAGTCTCATGGAGCATTTTAATGAAAGGTTTCATTGTGCACCATGATGACAAAGGGGATGGAGAATTGTGATGAAACTGGTCCTGGAGCATTGTGATAACAAAAGCCATGGAGCATTGTGATGACAGGCATCATGGAGCATTGTGAAGAAAGGGGCCATGGGGTATTGTAATGACACTAGAGAAATATGATGAAAATGGTCAGTGAGCATAGTGATTAAAGCGGTCATTGAGAATTGTGATGAAAAGCAACATAGAGCATTGTGATGACAAAGGTCATGGAGAACTGTGATGACCAGGGTCATGTAACATTGTGATGACACGGTCATGGAACATGGTGATGACAAGAATTCTGGAGCATTGTGCTGACAAGGGCCATGAACCATTGTAATGACATGGTCAAGGAACATTTTGATGACAAGAATTCTGGAGCATTGTGATGACAAGGGCCATGGAGCATTGTGATGACACGGTCATGGAACATTGTGATGACAGGAATTCTGGAGCATTGTGCTGAAAAGGGCCATGGAGCATTGTGATGACACGGTCATGGAACAATGTGATGAGAAGAATTCGGGAGCATTGTGATGACAAGGGCCATGGAGCATTGTGATGTCACGGTCATGGAACATTGTGATGACAAGAATTCTGGAGCATTGTGATTACAAGGGCCATGGAGCATTGTGATGACACGGTCATGGAACATTGTGATGACAAGAATTCTGGAGCATTGTGATTACAAGGGCCATGGAGCATTGTGATGACACGGTCATGGAACATTGTGATGACAAGAATTCTGGAGCATTGTCATGACAAGGGCCATGGAGCATTGTGATGACACGGTCATGGAACATTGTGATGAGAAGAATTCTTGAGCATTGTCATGACAAGGGCCATGGAGCATTGTGATGACACGGTCATGGAACATTGTGATGACAAGAATTCTGGAGCATTGTGATGACAAGGGTCATGGAGCATTGTGATGACATGGTCAAGGAACATTGCGATGACAAGATTTCTGGAGCATTGTGATGAAATGGCATGGAGCATTGTGATTAAAGGTGACAAGGAACATTATGATGATATGGGCAGAGAACTCTGTGATGACAGTGGTCATGGAGTATTGTGACAAAAATTGTCATGGAACATTGTGCTGACAAGGGCCATGGAGCATTGTGATGACACGGTCATGGAACATTGTGATGACAAGAATTCTGGAGCATTGTGATGACAAGGGCCATTGAGCATTGTGATGACACGGTCATGGAACATTGTGATGAAAGGAATTCTGGAGCATTGTGCTGAAAAGTGCCATGGAGCATTGTGATGACACGGCCATGGAACATTTTGATGACAAGAATTCTGGAGCATTGTGCTGATGACGGCCGTGGAGCACTGTGATGACACAGTGAAGGAACATTGTGATGAAAAAGATTTCTGGAGCATTGTGATGAAAGGGCATGGAACATTGTGATTAAAGGTGACAAGGAACATTGTGATGATATGGGCAGAAAACTCTGTGATGAGAGTGGTCATGGAGTATTGTGACAAAAAGTGTCATGGAACATTGTGCTGACAAGGGCCATGGAGCATTGTGATGACACGGTCATGGAACATTGTGATGAGAAGAATTCTGGAGCATTGTCATGACAAGGGCCATGGTGCATTGTGATGAAACGGTCATGGAACATTGTGATGACAAGAATTCTGGAGCATTGTGAAGACAAAGGCCATGGAGCATTGTGATGACACGGTCATGGAACATTTTGATGAGAAGAATTCTGGAGCATTGTCATGACAAGGGCCATGGAGCATTGTGATGACACGGCCATGGAACATTGTGATGACAAGAATTCTGGAGCATTGTGATGACAAGGGCCATGGAGCATTGTGATGACACGGTCATGGAACAATGTGATGAGAAGAATTCCGGAGCATTGTGATGACAAGGGCCCTGGAGCATTGTGATGACACGGTCATGGAACATTGTGATGAGAAGAATTCTGGAGCATTGTGCTGATAAGGGCCATGGAGCATTGTGATGACACGGCCATGGAACATTGTGATGACAAGAATTCTGGAGCATTGTGATGAAAATGGCCATGGAGCATTGTGATGACACGGTATGGAACATTGTGATGACAAGAATTCTGGAGCATTGTGATGACAAGGGCCATGGAGCATTGTGATGACAGGAATTCTGGAGCATTCTGCTGAAAAGGGCCATGGAGCATTGTGATGACACGGTCATGGAACATTGTGATGACAAGAATTCTGGAGCATTGTGCTGATGACGGCCATGGAGCATTGTGATGCCACAGTCAAGGAACATTGCGATGAAAATGATTTCAGGAGGATTGTGATGAAAGGGCATGGAGCATTGTGATTAAAGGTGACAAGGAACATTGTGATGATATGGGCAGAGAACTCTGTCATGACAGTGGTCTTGCAGTATTGTGACGTAAAGTGTCATGGAACATTCTGCTGACAGCGATCATGGAGCTTTTTGGTAAGAGAGGCTATGGAGATTTGTGATGTCAGGCATCATGGGGCATTGTGTTGAGAGCGGTCTTGGAGCATTGTGATGAAAAGGGTCATGGAGCACTGTGATTACAGGGGCCATGGAGCATTGTGAATACAAAGGATATGGAGCATTGAGATTACAGGTTTCATGGAGCACTGTGATGAATGGGATCTTGGATCATTGTGATGACAAGTGTCCTGGAACCTTGTGATGACACGGTTCATGGAGCATTGTGATGACAAGGACCATGGCGAATTGTGATGACATCTGTCATGGGGCATTGTGATGACAGTGGTCATCTAGATTTGCGATGAAAGGTATCATGGAGCACTGTGATGACAGGGGCCATGGAACATTGTGATGACAAAGGCCATGGAGCATTGTGATGACAAGTGTCATGGGGCATTTTGATGACATTGGCATGGAACATTATGATGACAAGAGTTCTGGAGCATTTTGATGACAAGGGCATGGAGCATTGTGATGACAGGGCCCACGGAGCTTTGTGATGAAAAGGGCAGGGTACATTGTGATGACAGGGTTCATGGAGCATTGTGATGAAAGGGGCCATAGAGCATTGAGATGGGAGCCATTATGTGGCATGGTGATGACAGTGGTCATGGAGCATTGTGATGAAAGAGATCATGGAGCAATATGATAACAGGGGCCATGGAGCATTGTGATGACAGGGGTATTGGAGCATTGTGATGGAAGTAGACATGGATCATTGTGATGACATCTGTCCTGGAACACTGTGATGACACGGTTCATCGAGTATTGTGATGACAAGGGTCATAGCAAATTGTGATGACAAGTGTCATGGGGCATTGTGATGACATTGATCATCTAGGAATTGTGATGAAAGGTATCATGGAGCACTGTGATGACTGGGGGCATGAAGCACTGTGATGAAAATTGTCCTGGATTATTGTGATGACAGCAGTCATGGAGAATTGTGATGACAGGGATTATGCAGCATTGTGTTGACAAGGGTATGGACTATTGTGATGACAATGGTCATGGAGCAATGTGATGAAAGGATTCATGGAACATCGTGATGAAAAGTGCATGGGAGCATTGTGACGATAAAGGCCATGGAGTATTGTGATGACTAGTGTCATGGAGCATTTTAATGAAAGGTTTCATTGTGCACCATGATGACAAAGGGGATGGAGAATTGTGATGAAACTGGTCCTGGAGCATTGTGATAACAAAAGCCATGGAGCATTGTGATGACAGGCATCATGGAGCATTGTGAAGAAAGGGGCCATGGGGTATTGTAATGACACTAGAGAAATATGATGAAAATGGTCAGCGAGCATAGTGATTAAAGTGGTCATTGAGAATTGTGATGAAAAGCGACATAGAGCATTGTGATGACAAAGGTCATGGAGAACTGTGATGACCAGGGTCATGGAGCATTGTGATGACACGGTCATGGAATATTGTGATGACAAGAATTCTGGAGCATTGTGATGACAAGGGCCATGGAGCATTGTGATGACACGGTCAAGGAACATTGTGATGACAAGAATTCTGGAGCATTGTGATGACAATGGCCATGGAGCATTGTGATGACACGGTCATGGAACATTGTGATGATAAGAATTCTGGAGCATTGTGCTGACAAGGGCCATGGAGCATTGTGATGACACGGTCATGGAACATTGTGATGACAAGAATTCTGGAGCATTGTGCTGATAAGGGCCATGGAGCATTGTGATGATACGGTCATGGAACATTGTGATGACAAGTATTCTGGAGCATTATGATGACAAGGGCCATGGAGCATTGTGATTACAGGGGCCATGGAGCATTGTGAATTCAAATGCTATGGAGCATTGAGATGACAGGGTTCATGGAGCACTGTGATGAATGTGATCTTGGATCATTGTGATGACAAGTGTCCTGGAACCTTGTGATGACACGGTTCATGGAGCATTGTGATGACAAGGACCATGGCGAATTGTGATGATATCTGTCATGGGGCATTGTGATGACAGTGGTCATCTCGATTTACGATGAAAGGTATCATGGAGCACTGTGATAACAGGGGCCATGGAACATTGTGATGACAAAGGCCATGGAGCATTGTGATGACAAGTGTCATGGGGCATTTTGATGACATTGGCATGGAGCATTATGATGACAAGAGTTCTGGAGCATTTTGATGACAAGGGCATGGAGCATTGTGATGAAAGGGCCCACAGAGCTTTGTGATGAAAAGGGCAGGGTACATTGTGATGACAGGGTTCATGGAGCTTTGTGATGAAAGGGGCCATGGAGCATTGAGATGAGAGCCGATATGAGGCATGGTGATGACAGTGGTCATGGAGCATTGTGATGAAAGAGATCATGGAGCAATATGATAACAGGGGCCATGGAGCATTGTCATGACAGGGGTATTGGAGCATTGTGATGGAAGTAGACATGGATCATTGTGATGACATGTGTCCTGGAACGCTGTGATGACACGGTTCATCGATTATTGTGATGACAAGGGTCATAGCGAATTGTGATGACAAGTGTCATGGGTCATTGTGATGACATTGATCATCTAGGAATTGTGATGAAAGGTATCATGGAGCACTGTGATGACTGGGGGCATGAAGCACTGTGATGAAAATTGTCCTGGATTATTGTGATGACAGCAGTCATGGAGAATTGTGATGACAGGGATTATGCAGCATTGTGTTGACAAGGGTATGGACTATTGTGATGACAATGGTCATGGAGCAATGTGATGAAAGTATTCATGGAACATCGTGATGAAAAGTGCATGGGAGCATTGTGACGATAAAGGCCATGGAGTATTGTGATGACTAGTGTCATGGAGCATTTTAATGAAAGGTTTCATTGTGCACCATGATGACAAAGGGGATGGAGAATTGTGATGAAACTGGTCCTGGAGCATTGTGATAACAAAAGCCATGGAGCATTGTGATGACAGGCATCATGGAGCATTGTGAAGAAAGGGGCCATGGGGTATGGTAATGACACTAGAGAAATATGATGAAAATGGTCAGCGAGCATAGTGATTAAAGTGGTCATTGAGAATTGTGATGAAAAGCGACATAGAGCATTGTGATGACAAAGGTCATGGAGAACTGTGATGACCAGGGTCATGTAGCATTGTGATGACACGGTCATGGAACACTGTGATGACAAGAATTCTGGAGCATTGTGATGACAGTGGCCATGGAGCATTGTGTTGACACGGTCATGGAACATTGTGATGAGAAGAATTCTGGAGCATTGTCATGACAAGGGCCATGGAGCATTGTGATGACACGGTCATGGAACATTGTGATGACAAGAATTCTGGAGCATTGTGATGACAAGGGCCATGGAGCATTGTGATGACACGGTCATGGATCAATGTGATGAGAAGAATTCCGGAGCATTGTGATGACAAGGGCCATGGAGCATTGTGATGACACGGTCATGGAACATTGTGATGACAGGATTTCTGGAGCATTGTGCTGAAAAGGGCCATGGAGCATTGTGATGACACGGTCATGGAACATTGTGATGAGAAGAATTCTGGAGCATTGTGCTGACAAGGGCCATGGAGCATTGTGATGACACGGCCATGGAACATTGTGATGACAAGAATTCTGGAGCATTGTGATGACAAGGGCCATGGAGCATTGTGATGACACGGTCATGGAACATTGTGATGACAAGAATTCTGGAGCATTGTGATGACAAAGGCCATGGAGTATTGTGATGACACGGTCATGGAACATTGTAATGAGAAGAATTCTGGAGCATGGTCATGACAAGGGCCATGGAGCATTGTGATGACACGGCCATGGAACATTGTGATGACAAGAATTCTGGAGCATTGTGATGACAATGGCCATGGAGCATTGTGATGACACGGTATGGAACATTGTGATGACAAGAATTCTGGAGCATTGTGATGAGAAGGACCATGGAGCATTGTGATGACACGGTCATGGAACATTGTGATGACAAGAATTCTGGAGCATTGTGATGACAAGGGCCATGGAGCATTTTGATGACACGGTCATGGAACATTGTGATGACAAGAATTCTGGAGCATTGTGCGGACAAGGGCCATGGAGCATTGTGATGACACGGTCATGGAACATTGTAATGACAAGATTCTGGAGCATTGTGCTGACAAGGGCCATGGAGCATTGTGATGACACGGCCATGGAACATTGTGATGACAAGGGCCATGGAGCATTGTGATGACACGGTCATGGAACATTGTGATGACAAGAATTCTGGAGCATTGTGATGACAAGGGCCATGGAGCATTGTGATGACACTGTCATGGAACATTGTGATGACAAGAATTCTGGAGCATTGTGCGGACAAGGGCCATGGAGCATTGTGATGACACGGTCATGGAACATTGTGATGAGAAGAATTCTGGAGCATTGTGCTGACAAGGTCCATGGAGCATTGTGATGACACGGCCATGGAACATTGTGATGACAAGGGCCATGGAGCATTGTAATGACACGGTCATGGAACATTGTGATGACAAGAATTCTGGAGCATTGTGATGACAAGGGCCATGGAGCATTGTGATGACACGGTCATGGAACATTGTGATGACAAGAATTCTGGAGCATTTTGCAGAAAAGGGCCATGGAGCATTGTGATGACACGGTCATGGAACATTGTGATGAGAAGTATTCTGGAGCATTGTGCTGACAAGGGCCATGGAGCATTGTGATGATACGGTCATAGAACATTGTGATGACAAGAATTCTGGAGCATTGTGATGACAAGGGCCATGGAGCATTGTGATGACACGGTATGGAACATTGTGATGACAAGAATTCGGGAGCATTGTGATGACAAGGGCCATGGAGCATTGTGATGACACGGTCATGAAACATTGTGATGAAAGGAATTCTGGAGCATTGTGCTGAAAAGGGCCATGGAGCATTGTGATGACATGGTTATGGAACAATGTGATGAGAAGAATTCCGGAGCATTGTGATGACAAGGGCCATGGAGCATTGTGATCACACAGTCATGGAACATTGTGATGAGAAGAATTCTGGAGCATTGTGCTGACAAGGGCCATGGAACATTGTGATGACACGGTCATGGAACATTGTGATGACAAGAATTCTGGACCATTGTGCTGACAAGGGCCATGGAGCATTGTGATGACACGGTCATGGAACATTGTGATGACAAGAATTCTGGACCATTGTGATGACAAGGGCCATGGAGCATTGTGATGACACGATCATGGAACATTGTGATGAGAAGAATTCTGGAGCATTGTGATTAAAGGGCATGGAGCATTGTGATTAAAGGTGACAAGGAAGATTTTGATGATATGGGCAGAGAACTCTGTGATGACTGTGGTCATGGAATATTGTGACAAAAGTTGTCATGGAACATTGTGCTGACAAGGGCCATGGAGCATTGTGATGCCACGGTCATGGAACATTGTGATGACAAGAATTCTGGAGCATTGTGATGACAAGGGCCACGGAGCATTGTGATGACATGGTCATGGAATATTGTGATGACAGGATTTCTGGAGCATTGTGCTGAAAAGGGCCATGGAGCATTGTGATGACACGGTCATGGAACATTGTGATGAGAAGAATTCTGGAGCATTGTGCTGACAAGGGCCATGGAGCATTGTGATGACACGGCCATGGAACATTGTGATGACAAGAATTCTGGAGCATTGTGATGACAAGGGCCATGGAGCATTGTGATGACACGGTCATGGAACATTGTGATGACAAGAATTCTGGAGCATTGTGATGACAAAGGCCATGGAGTATTTTGATGACACGGTCATGGAACGTTGTAATGAGAAGAATTCTGGAGCATTGTCATGACAAGGGCCATGGAGCATTGTGATGACACGGCCATGGAACATTGTGATGACAAGAATTCTGGAGCATTGTGATGACAATGGCCATGGAGCATTGTGATGACACGGTATGGAACATTGTGATGACAAGAATTCTGGAGCATTGTGATGACAAGGGCCATGGAGCATTGTGATGACACGGTCATGGAACATTGTGATGACAAGAATTCTGGAGCATTGTGATGACAAGGGCCATGGAGCATTGTGATGACACGGTCATGGAACATTGTGATGACAAGAATTCTGGAGCATTGTGCGGACAAGGGCCATGGAGCATTGTGATGACACAGTCATGGAACATTGTGATGAGAAGAATTCTGGAGCATTGTGCTGACAAGGGCCATGGAGCATTGTGATGATACGGTCATGGAACAATGTGATGACAAGAATTCTGGAGCATTGTGATGACAAGGGCCATGGAACATTGTGATGACACGGTATCGAACATTGTGATGACAAGAATTCTGGAGCATTGTGCTGACAAGGGCCATGGAGCATTGTGATGACACGGTCATGGAACATTGTGATGACAAGAATTCTGGAGCATTGTGATGACAAGGGCCATGGAGCATTGTGATGACACGGTCATGGAACATTGTGATGACAAGAATTCTGGAGCATTGTGCGGAAAAAGGCCATGGAGCATTGTGATGACATGGTCATGGAACATTGTGATGAGAAGAATTCTGGAGCATTGTGCTGACAAGGGCCATGGAGCATTGTGATGATACGGTCATGGAACATTGTGATGACAAGAATTCTGGAGCATTGTGATGACAAGGGCCATGGAACATTGTGATGACACGGTATGGAACATTGTGATGACAGGAATTCTGGAGCATTGTGGTGACAAGGGCCATGGAACATTGTGATGACACGGCCATGGAACATTGTGATGACAAGAATTCTGGAGCATTGTGATGACAATGGCCATGGAGCATTGTGATGACACGGTATGGAACATTGTGATGACAAGAATTCTGGAGCATTGTGCTGACAAGGGCCATGGAGCATTGTGATGACACGGTCATGGAACATTGTGATGACAAGAATTCTGGAGCATTGTGATGACAAGGGCCATGGAGCATTGTTATGACACGGTCATGGAACATTGTGATGACAAGAATTCTGGAGCATTGTGCGGAAAAGGGCCATGGAGCATTGTGATGACACGGTCATGGAACATTGTGATGAGAAGAATTCTGGGGCATTGTGCTGACAAGGGCCATGGAGCATTGTGATTATATGGTCATGGAACATTGTGATGACAAGAATTCTGGAGCATTATGATGACAAGGGCCATGGAGCATTGTGATGACACAGCCATGGAATATTGTGATGACAAGAATTCTGGAGCATTGTGATGACAATGGCCATGGAGCATTGTGATGACACGGTCATGGAACATTGTGATGAGAAGAATTCTGGAGCATTGTGATTAAAGGGCATGGAGCATTGTGATTAAAGGTGACAAGGAACATTGTGATGATATGGGCAGAGAACTCTGTGATGACTGTGGTCATGGAGTATTGTGACAAAATGTGTCATGGAACATTGTGCTGACAAGGGCCATCGAGCATTGTGATGACACGGTCATGGAACATTGTGATGACAAGAATTCTGGAGCATTGTGATGACAAGGGCCATGGAGCATTGTGATGACACGGTCAAGGATCATTGTGATGACAAGAATTCTGGAGCATTGTGCTGAAAAGGGCCATGGAGCATTGTGATGACACGGTCATGGAACAATGTGATGAGAAGAATTCCGGAGCATTGTGATGACAAGGGCCATGGAGCATTGTGATGACTCGGTCATGGAACATTGTGATGACAAGTATTCTGGAGCATTGTGCTGATGAGGGACATGGAGCTTTGTGATGACACAGTCAAGGAACATTGCGATGAAAAAGATTTCTGGAGCATTGTGATGAAAGGGCATGGAGAATTGTGATTAAAGGTGACAAGGAACATTGTGATGATATGGGCAGAGAACTCTGTGATGACAGTGGTCATGGAGTATTGTGACAAAAAGTGTCATGGAACATTGTGTTGACAAGGGCCATGGAGCATTGTGATGACACGGTCATGGAACATTGTGATGACAAGTATTCTGGAGCATTGTGCGGACAAGGGCCATGGAGCATTGTGATGACACAGTCATGGAACATTGTGATGAGAAGAATTCTGGAGCATTGTGCTGACAAGGGCCATGGAGCATTGTGATGATACGGTCATGGAACAATGTGATGACAAGAATTCTGGAGCATTGTGATGACAAGGGCCATGGAACATTGTGATGACACGGTATGGAACATTGTGATGACAAGAATTCTGGAGCATTGTGCTGACAAGGGCCATGGAGCATTGTGATGACACGGTCATGGAACATTGTGATGACAAGAATTCTGGAGCATTGTGATGACAAGGGCCATGGAGCATTGTGATGACACGGTCATGGAACATTGTGATGACAAGAATTCTGGAGCATTGTGCGGACAAGGGCCATGGAGCATTGTGATGACACAGTCATGGAACATTGTGATGAGAAGAATTCTGGAGCATTGTGCTGACAAGGGCCATGGAGCATTGTGATGATACGGTCATGGAACAATGTGATGACAAGAATTCTGGAGCATTGTGATGACAAGGGCCATGGAACATTGTGATGACACGGTATCGAACATTGTGATGACAAGAATTCTGGAGCATTGTGCTGACAAGGGCCATGGAGCATTGTGATGACACGGTCATGGAACATTGTGATGACAAGAATTCTGGAGCATTGTGATGACAAGGGCCATGGAGCATTGTGATGACACGGTCATGGAACATTGTGATGACAAGAATTCTGGAGCATTGTGCGGAAAAGGGCCATGGAGCATTGTGATGACACGGTCATGGAACATTGTGATGAGAAGAATTCTGGAGCATTGTGCTGACAAGGGCCATGGAGCATTGTGATGATACGGTCATGGAACATTGTTATGACAAGAATTCTGGAGCATTGTGCGGAAAAAGGCCATGGAGCATTGTGATGACACGGTCATGGAACATTGTGATGAGAAGAATTCTGGAGCATTGTGCTGACAAGGGCCATGGAGCATTGTGATGATACGGTCATGGAACATTGTGATGACAAGAATTCTGGAGCATTGTGATGACAAGGGCCATGGAACATTGTGATGACACGGTATGGAACATTGTGATGACAGGAATTCTGGAGCATTGTGGTGACAAGGGCCATGGAACATTGTGATGACACGGCCATGGAACATTGTGATGACAAGAATTCTGGAGCATTGTGATGACAATGGCCATGGAGCATTGTGATGACACGGTATGGAACATTGTGATGACAAGAATTCTGGAGCATTGTGCTGACAAGGGCCATGGAGCATTGTGATGACACGGTCATGGAACATTGTGATGACAAGAATTCTGGAGCATTGTGATGACAAGGGCCATGGAGCATTGTTATGACACGGTCATGGAACATTGTGATGACAAGAATTCTGGAGCATTGTGCGGAAAAGGGCCATGGAGCATTGTGATGACACGGTCATGGAACACTGTGATGAGAAGAATTCTGGGGCATTGTGCTGACAAGGGCCATGGAGCATTGTGATTATATGGTCATGGAACATTGTGATGACAAGAATTCTGGAGCATTATGATGACAAGGGCCATGGAGCATTGTGATGACACAGCCATGGAATATTGTGATGACAAGAATTCTGGAGCATTGTGATGACAATGGCCATGGAGCATTGTGATGACACGGTCATGGAACATTGTGATGAGAAGAATTCTGGAGCATTGTGATTAAAGGGCATGGAGCATTGTGATTAAAGGTGACAAGGAACATTGTGATGATATGGGCAGAGAACTCTGTGATGACTGTGGTCATGGAGTATTGTGACAAAATGTGTCATGGAACATTGTGCTGACAAGGGCCATCGAGCATTGTGATGACACGGTCATGGAACATTGTGATGACAAGAATTCTGGAGCATTGTGATGACAAGGGCCATGGAGCATTGTGATGACACGGTCAAGGATCATTGTGATGACAAGAATTCTGGAGCATTGTGCTGAAAAGGGCCATGGAGCATTGTGATGACACGGTCATGGAACAATGTGATGAGAAGAATTCCGGAGCATTGTGATGACAAGGGCCATGGAGCATTGTGATGACTCGGTCATGGAACATTGTGATGACAAGTATTCTGGAGCATTGTGCTGATGAGGGACATGGAGCTTTGTGATGACACAGTCAAGGAACATTGCGATGAAAAAGATTTCTGGAGCATTGTGATGAAAGGGCATGGAGAATTGTGATTAAAGGTGACAAGGAACATTGTGATGATATGGGCAGAGAACTCTGTGATGACAGTGGTCATGGAGTATTGTGACAAAAAGTGTCATGGAACATTGTGTTGACAAGGGCCATGGAGCATTGTGATGACACGGTCATGGAACATTGTGATGACAAGTATTCTGGAGCATTGTGCGGACAAGGGCCATGGAGCATTGTGATGACACAGTCATGGAACATTGTGATGAGAAGAATTCTGGAGCATTGTGCTGACAAGGGCCATGGAGCATTGTGATGATACGGTCATGGAACAATGTGATGACAAGAATTCTGGAGCATTGTGATGACAAGGGCCATGGAACATTGTGATGACACGGTATGGAACATTGTGATGACAAGAATTCTGTAGCATTGTGCTGACAAGGGCCATGGAGCATTGTGATGACACGGTCATGGAACATTGTGATGACAAGTATTCTGGAGCATTGTGATGACAAGGGCCATGGAGCCTTGTGATGACACGGTCATGGAACATTGTGATGACAAGAATTCTGGAGCATTGTGCGGAAAAGTGCCATGGAGCATTGTGATGACACGGTCATGGAACATTGTGATGAGAAGAATTCTGGAGCATTGTGCTGACAAGGGCCATGGAGCATTGTGATGATACGGTCATGGAACATTGTGATGACAAGAATTCTGGAGCATTGTGCGGAAAAAGGCCATGGAGCATTGTGATGACACGGTCATGGAACATTGTGATGAGAAGAATTCTGGAGCATTGTGCTGACAAGGGCCATGGAGCATTGTGATGATACGGTCATGGAACATTGTGATGACAAGAATTCTGGAGCATTGTGATGACAAGGGTCATGGAACATTGTGATGACACGGTATGGAACATTGTGATGACAGGAATTCTGGAGCATTGTGGTGACAAGGGCCATGGAACATTGTGATGACACGGCCATGGAACATTGTGATGACAAGAATTCTGGAGCATTGTGATGACAAGGGCCATGGAGCATTGTGATGACACGGTCAAGGAACATTGTGATGACAAGAATTCTGGAGCATTGTGATGACAAAGGCCATGGAGTATTGTGATGACACGGTCATGGAACATTGTAATGAGAAGAATTCTGGAGCATGGTCATGACAAGGGCCATGGAGCATTGTGATGACACGGCCATGGAACATTGTGATGACAAGAATTCTGGAGCATTGTGATGACAATGGCCATGGAGCATTGTGATGACACGGTATGGAACATTGTGATGACAAGAATTCTGGAGCATTTTGATGACAAGGACCATGGAGCATTGTGATGACACGGTCATGGAACATTGTGATGACAAGAATTCTGGAGCATTGTGATGACAAGGGCCATGGAGCATTTTGATGACACGGTCATGGAACATTGTGATGACAAGAATTCTGGAGCATTGTGCGGACAAGGGCCATGGAGAATTGTGATGACACAGTCATGGAACATTGTGATGAGAAGAATTCTGGAGCATTGTGCTGACAAGGGCCATGGAGCATTCTGATGACACGGTCATGGAACATTGTGATGAGAAGAATTCTGGAGCATTGTGCTGACAAGGGCCATGGAGCATTGTGATGATACGGTCATGGAACATTATGATGAGAAGAATTCTGGAGCATTGTGCTGACAAGGGCCATGGAGCATTGTGATGATACGGTCATGGAACATTGTGATGACAAGAATTCTGGAGCATTGTGATGACAAGGGCCATGGAGCATTGTGATGACACGGTATGGAACATTGTGATGACAGGAATTCTGGAGCATTGTGCTGACAAGGGCCATGGAGCATTGTGATGACACGGTCATGGAACATTGTGATGACAAGAATTCTGGAGCATTGTGCTGACAAGGGCCATGGAGCATTGTGATGACACGGTCATGGAACATTGTAATGACAAGATTCTGGAGCATTGTGCTGACAAGGGCCATGGAGCATTGTGATGACACGGCCATGGAACATTGTGATGACAAGGGCCATGGAGCATTGTGATGACACGGTCATGGAACATTGTGATGACAAGAATTCTGGAGCATTGTGATGACAAGGGCCATGGAGCATTGTGATGACACTGTCATGGAACATTGTGATGACAAGAATTCTGGAGCATTGTGATGACACGGTCATGGAACATTGTGATGAGAAGAATTCTGGAGCATTGTGCTGACAAGGTCCATGGAGCATTGTGATGACACGGCCATGGAACATTGTGATGACAAGGGCCATGGAGCATTGTAATGACACGGTCATGGAACATTGTGATGACAAGAATTCTGGAGCATTGTGATGACAAGGGCCATGGAGCATTGTGATGACACGGTCATGGAACATTGTGATGACAAGAATTCTGGAGCATTTTGCGGAAAAGGGCCATGGAGCGTTGTGATGACACGGTCATGGAACATTGTGATGAGAAGTATTCTGGAGCATTGTGCTGACAAGGGCCATGGAGCATTGTGATGATACGGTCATAGAACATTGTGATGACAAGAATTCTGGAGCATTGTGATGACAAGGGCCATGGAGCATTGTGATGACACGGTATGGAACATTGTGATGACAAGAATTCGGGAGCATTGTGATGACAAGGGCCATGGAGCATTGTGATGACACGGTCATGAAACATTGTGATGAAAGGAATTCTGGAGCATTGTGCTGAAAAGGGCCATGGAGCATTGTG
The DNA here is from genome assembly GCF_949987535.1 of Balaenoptera acutorostrata. Lineage (NCBI taxonomy): Eukaryota > Metazoa > Chordata > Mammalia > Artiodactyla > Balaenopteridae > Balaenoptera > Balaenoptera acutorostrata. The sequence continues at coordinate 117,873 of NW_026646125.1, forward strand.
ATGACATGGTTATGGAACAATGTGATGAGAAGAATTCCGGAGCATTGTGATGACAAGGGCCATGGAGCATTGTGATCACACAGTCATGGAACATTGTGATGAGAAAAATTCTGGAGCATTGTGATGACAATGGCCATGGAGCATTGTGATGACACGGTCATGGAACATTGTGATGAGAAGAATTCTGGAGCATTGTGATTAAAGGGCATGGAGCATTGTGATTAAAGGTGACAAGGAACATTGTGATGATATGGGCAGAGAACTCTGTGATGACTGTGGTCATGGAGTATTGTGACAAAATGTGTCATGGAACATTGTGCTGACAAGGGCCATCGAGCATTGTGATGACACGGTCATGGAACATTGTGATGACAAGAATTCTGGAGCATTGTGATGACAAGGGCCATGGAGCATTGTGATGACACGGTCAAGGATCATTGTGATGACAAGAATTCTGGAGCATTGTGCTGAAAAGGGCCATGGAGCATTGTGATGACACGGTCATGGAACAATGTGATGAGAAGAATTCCGGAGCATTGTGATGACAAGGGCCATGGAGCATTGTGATGACTCGGTCATGGAACATTGTGATGACAAGTATTCTGGAGCATTGTGCTGATGAGGGACATGGAGCTTTGTGATGACACAGTCAAGGAACATTGCGATGAAAAAGATTTCTGGAGCATTGTGATGAAAGGGCATGGAGAATTGTGATTAAAGGTGACAAGGAACATTGTGATGATATGGGCAGAGAACTCTGTGATGACAGTGGTCATGGAGTATTGTGACAAAAAGTGTCATGGAACATTGTGTTGACAAGGGCCATGGAGCATTGTGATGACACGGTCATGGAACATTGTGATGACAAGTATTCTGGAGCATTGTGCGGACAAGGGCCATGGAGCATTGTGATGACACAGTCATGGAACATTGTGATGAGAAGAATTCTGGAGCATTGTGCTGACAAGGGCCATGGAGCATTGTGATGATACGGTCATGGAACAATGTGATGACAAGAATTCTGGAGCATTGTGATGACAAGGGCCATGGAACATTGTGATGACACGGTATGGAACATTGTGATGACAAGAATTCTGTAGCATTGTGCTGACAAGGGCCATGGAGCATTGTGATGACACGGTCATGGAACATTGTGATGACAAGTATTCTGGAGCATTGTGATGACAAGGGCCATGGAGCCTTGTGATGACACGGTCATGGAACATTGTGATGACAAGAATTCTGGAGCATTGTGCGGAAAAGTGCCATGGAGCATTGTGATGACACGGTCATGGAACATTGTGATGAGAAGAATTCTGGAGCATTGTGCTGACAAGGGCCATGGAGCATTGTGATGATACGGTCATGGAACATTGTGATGACAAGAATTCTGGAGCATTGTGCGGAAAAAGGCCATGGAGCATTGTGATGACACGGTCATGGAACATTGTGATGAGAAGAATTCTGGAGCATTGTGCTGACAAGGGCCATGGAGCATTGTGATGATACGGTCATGGAACATTGTGATGACAAGAATTCTGGAGCATTGTGATGACAAGGGCCATGGAACATTGTGATGACACGGTATGGAACATTGTGATGACAGGAATTCTGGAGCATTGTGGTGACAAGGGCCATGGAACATTGTGATGACACGGCCATGGAACATTGTGATGACAAGAATTCTGGAGCATTGTGATGACAAGGGCCATGGAGCATTGTGATGACACGGTCAAGGAACATTGTGATGACAAGAATTCTGGAGCATTGTGATGACAAAGGCCATGGAGTATTGTGATGACACGGTCATGGAACATTGTAATGAGAAGAATTCTGGAGCATGGTCATGACAAGGGCCATGGAGCATTGTGATGACACGGCCATGGAACATTGTGATGACAAGAATTCTGGAGCATTGTGATGACAATGGCCATGGAGCATTGTGATGACACGGTATGGAACATTGTGATGACAAGAATTCTGGAGCATTTTGATGACAAGGACCATGGAGCATTGTGATGACACGGTCATGGAACATTGTGATGACAAGAATTCTGGAGCATTGTGATGACAAGGGCCATGGAGCATTTTGATGACACGGTCATGGAACATTGTGATGACAAGAATTCTGGAGCATTGTGCGGACAAGGGCCATGGAGAATTGTGATGACACAGTCATGGAACATTGTGATGAGAAGAATTCTGGAGCATTGTGCTGACAAGGGCCATGGAGCATTCTGATGACACGGTCATGGAACATTGTGATGAGAAGAATTCTGGAGCATTGTGCTGACAAGGGCCATGGAGCATTGTGATGATACGGTCATGGAACATTATGATGAGAAGAATTCTGGAGCATTGTGCTGACAAGGGCCATGGAGCATTGTGATGATACGGTCATGGAACATTGTGATGACAAGAATTCTGGAGCATTGTGATGACAAGGGCCATGGAGCATTGTGATGACACGGTATGGAACATTGTGATGACAGGAATTCTGGAGCATTGTGCTGACAAGGGCCATGGAGCATTGTGATGACACGGTCATGGAACATTGTGATGACAAGAATTCTGGAGCATTGTGCTGACAAGGGCCATGGAGCATTGTGATGACACGGTCATGGAACATTGTAATGACAAGATTCTGGAGCATTGTGCTGACAAGGGCCATGGAGCATTGTGATGACACGGCCATGGAACATTGTGATGACAAGGGCCATGGAGCATTGTGATGACACGGTCATGGAACATTGTGATGACAAGAATTCTGGAGCATTGTGATGACAAGGGCCATGGAGCATTGTGATGACACTGTCATGGAACATTGTGATGACAAGAATTCTGGAGCATTGTGATGACACGGTCATGGAACATTGTGATGAGAAGAATTCTGGAGCATTGTGCTGACAAGGTCCATGGAGCATTGTGATGACACGGCCATGGAACATTGTGATGACAAGGGCCATGGAGCATTGTAATGACACGGTCATGGAACATTGTGATGACAAGAATTCTGGAGCATTGTGATGACAAGGGCCATGGAGCATTGTGATGACACGGTCATGGAACATTGTGATGACAAGAATTCTGGAGCATTTTGCGGAAAAGGGCCATGGAGCGTTGTGATGACACGGTCATGGAACATTGTGATGAGAAGTATTCTGGAGCATTGTGCTGACAAGGGCCATGGAGCATTGTGATGATACGGTCATAGAACATTGTGATGACAAGAATTCTGGAGCATTGTGATGACAAGGGCCATGGAGCATTGTGATGACACGGTATGGAACATTGTGATGACAAGAATTCGGGAGCATTGTGATGACAAGGGCCATGGAGCATTGTGATGACACGGTCATGAAACATTGTGATGAAAGGAATTCTGGAGCATTGTGCTGAAAAGGGCCATGGAGCATTGTGATGACATGGTTATGGAACAATGTGATGAGAAGAATTCCGGAGCATTGTGATGACAAGGGCCATGGAGCATTGTGATCACACAGTCATGGAACATTGTGATGAGAAAAATTCTGGAGCATTGTGCTGACAAGGGCCATGGAACATTGTGATGACACGGTCATGGAACATTGTGATGACAAGAATTCTGGACCATTGTGCTGACAAGGGCCATGGAGCATTGTGATGACACGGTCATGGAACATTGTGATGACAAGAATTCTGGACCATTGTGATGACAAGGGCCATGGAGCATTGTGATGACACGATCATGGAACATTGTGATGAGAAGAATTCTGGAGCATTGTGATTAAAGGGCATGGAGCATTGTGATTAAAGGTGACAAGGAACATTTTGATGATATGGGCAGAGAACTCTGTGATGACTGTGGTCATGGAATATTGTGACAAAAGTTGTCATGGAACATTGTGCTGACAAGGGCCATGGAGCATTGTGATGCCACGGTCATGGAACATTGTGATGACAAGAATTCTGGAGCATTGTCATGACAAGGGCCATGGAGCATTGTGATGACACGGTCATGGAACATTGTGATGAGAAGAATTCTGGAGCATTGTGCTGACAAGGGCCATGGAGCATTGTGATGACACGGCCATGGAACATTTTGATGACAAGAATTCTGGAGCATTGTGATGACAAGGGCCACGGAGCATTGTGATGACACGGTCATGGAATATTGTGATGACAGGATTTCTGGAGCATTGTGCTGAAAAGGGCCATGGAGCATTGTGATGACACGGTCATGGAACATTGTGATGAGAAGAATTCTGGAGCATTGTGCTGACAAGGGCCATGGAGCATTGTGATGACACGGCCATGGAACATTGTGATGACAAGAATTCTGGAGCATTGTGATGACAAGGGCCATGGAGCATTGTGATGACACGGTCATGGAACATTGTGATGACAAGAATTCTGGAGCATTGTGATGACAAAGGCCATGGAGTATTGTGATGACACGGTCATGGAACGTTGTAATCAGAAGAATTCTGGAGCATTGTCATGACAAGGGCCATGGAGCATTGTGATGACACGGCCATGGAACATTGTGATGACAAGAATTCTGGAGCATTGTGATGACAATGGCCATGGAGCATTGTGATGACACGGTATGGAACATTGTGATGACAAGAATTCTGGAGCATTGTGATGACAAGGGCCATGGAGCATTGTGATGACACGGTCATGGAACATTGTGATGACAAGAATTCTGGAGCATTGTGATGACAAGGGCCATGGAGCATTGTGATGACACGGTCATGGAACATTGTGATGACAAGAATTCTGGAGCATTGTGCGGACAAGGGCCATGGAGCATTGTGATGACACAGTCATGGAACATTGTGATGAGAAGAATTCTGGAGCATTGTGCTGACAAGGGCCATGGAGCATTGTGATGATACGGTCATGGAACAATGTGATGACAAGAATTCTGGAGCATTGTGATGACAAGGGCCCTGGAACATTGTGATGACACGGTATGGAACATTGTGATGACAAGAATTCTGGAGCATTGTGCTGACAAGGGCCATGGAGCATTGTGATGACACGGTCATGGAACATTGTGATGACAAGAATTCTGGAGCATTGTGATGACAAGGGCCATGGAGCATTGTGATGACACGGTCATGGAACATTGTGATGAGAAGAATTCTGGAGCATTGTGCTGACAAGGGCCATGGAGCATTGTGATGATACGGTCATGGAACATTGTGATGACAAGAATTCTGGAGCATTGTGCGGAAAAAGGCCATGGAGCATTGTGATGGCACGGTCATGGAACATTGTGATGAGAAGAATTCTGGAGCATTGTGCTGACAAGGGCCATGGAGCATTGTGATGATACGGTCATGGAACATTGTGATGACAAGAATTCTGGAGCATTGTGATGACAAGGGCCATGGAACATTGTGATGACACGGTATGGAACATTGTGATGACAGGAATTCTGGAGCATTGTGGTGACAAGGGCCATGGAACATTGTGATGACACGGCCATGGAACATTGTGATGACAAGAATTCTGGAGCATTGTGATGACAATGGCCATGGAGCATTGTGATGACACGGTATGGAACATTGTGATGACAAGAATTCTGGAGCATTGTGCTGACAAGGGCCATGGAGCATTGTGATGACACGGTATGGAACATTGTGATGACAGGAATTCTGGAGCATTGTGCTGACAAGGGCCATGGAGCATTGTGATGACACGGTCATGGAACATTGTGATGACAAGAATTCTGGAGCATTGTGCTGACAAGGGCCATGGAGCATTGTGATGACACGGTCATGGAACATTGTAATGACAAGATTCTGGAGCATTGTGCTGACAAGGGCCATGGAGCATTGTGATGACACGGCCATGGAACATTGTGATGACAAGGGCCATGGAGCATTGTGATGACACGGTCATGGAACATTGTGATGACAAGAATTCTGGAGCATTGTGATGACAAGGGCCATGGAGCATTGTGATGACACTGTCATGGAACATTGTGATGACAAGAATTCTGGAGCATTGTGCGGACAAGGGCCATGGAGCATTGTGATGACACGGTCATGGAACATTGTGATGAGAAGAATTCTGGAGCATTGTGCTGACAAGGTCCATGGAGCATTGTGATGACACGGCCATGGAACATTGTGATGACAAGGGCCATGGAGCATTGTAATGACACGGTCATGGAACATTGTGATGACAAGAATTCTGGAGCATTGTGATGACAAGGGCCATGGAGCATTGTGATGACACGGTCATGGAACATTGTGATGACAAGAATTCTGGAGCATTTTGCGGAAAACGGCCATGGAGCATTGTGATGACACGGTCATGGAACATTGTGATGAGAAGTATTCTGGAGCATTGTGCTGACAAGTGCCATGGAGCATTGTGATGATACGGTCATAGAACATTGTGATGACAAGAATTCTGGAGCATTGTGATGACAAGGGCCATGGAGCATTGTGATGACACGGTATGGAACATTGTGATGACAAGAATTCGGGAGCATTGTGATGACAAGGGCCATGGAGCATTGTGATGACACGGTCATGAAACATTGTGATGAAAGGAATTCTGGAGCATTGTGCTGAAAAGGGCCATGGAGCATTGTGATGACATGGTTATGGAACAATGTGATGAGAAGAATTCCGGAGCATTGTGATGACAAGGGCCATGGAGCATTGTGATCACACAGTCATGGAACATTGTGATGAGAAGAATTCTGGAGCATTGTGCTGACAAGGGCCATGGAACATTGTGATGACACGGTCATGGAACATTGTGATGACAAGAATACTGGACCATTGTGCTGACAAGGGCCATGGAGCATTGTGATGACACGGTCATGGAACATTGTGATGAGAAGAATTCTGGAGCATTGTGATGACAAGGGCCATGGAGCATTGTGATGACACGGTCATGGAACATTGTGATGACAAGAATTCTGGAGCATTGTGATGACAAAGGCCATGGAGTATTGTGATGACACGGTCATGGAACGTTGTAATCAGAAGAATTCTGGAGCATTGTCATGACAAGGGCCATGGAGCATTGTGATGACACGGCCATGGAACATTGTGATGACAAGAATTCTGGAGCATTGTGATGACAATGGCCATGGAGCATTGTGATGACACGGTATGGAACATTGTGATGACAAGAATTCTGGAGCATTGTGATGACAAGGGCCATGGAGCATTGTGATGACACGGTCATGGAACATTGTGATGACAAGAATTCTGGAGCATTGTGATGACAAGGGCCATGGAGCATTGTGATGACACGGTCATGGAACATTGTGATGAGAAGAATTCTGGAGCATTGTGCTGACAAGGGCCATGGAGCATTGTGATGATACGGTCATGGAACAATGTGATGACAAGAATTCTGGAGCATTGTGATGACAAGGGCCCTGGAACATTGTGATGACACGGTATGGAACATTGTGATGACAAGAATTCTGGAGCATTGTGCTGACAAGGGCCATGGAGCATTGTGATGACACGGTCATGGAACATTGTGATGACAAGAATTCTGGAGCATTGTGATGACAAGGGCCATGGAGCATTGTGATGACACGGTCATGGAACATTGTGATGAGAAGAATTCTGGAGCATTGTGCTGACAAGGGCCATGGAGCATTGTGATGATACGGTCATGGAACATTGTGATGACAAGAATTCTGGAGCATTGTGATGACAAGGGCCATGGAACATTGTGATGACACGGTATGGAACATTGTGATGACAGGAATTCTGGAGCATTGTGGTGACAAGGGCCATGGAACATTGTGATGACACGGCCATGGAACATTGTGATGACAAGAATTCTGGAGCATTGTGATGACAATGGCCATGGAGCATTGTGATGACACGGTATGGAACATTGTGATGACAAGAATTCTGGAGCATTGTGCTGACAAGGGCCATGGAGCATTGTGATGACACGGTATGGAACATTGTGATGACAGGAATTCTGGAGCATTGTGCTGACAAGGGCCATGGAGCATTGTGATGACACGGTCATGGAACATTGTGATGACAAGAATTCTGGAGCATTGTGCTGACAAGGGCCATGGAGCATTGTGATGACACGGTCATGGAACATTGTAATGACAAGATTCTGGAGCATTGTGCTGACAAGGGCCATGGAGCATTGTGATGACACGGCCATGGAACATTGTGATGACAAGGGCCATGGAGCATTGTGATGACACGGTCATGGAACATTGTGATGACAAGAATTCTGGAGCATTGTGATGACAAGGGCCATGGAGCATTGTGATGACACTGTCATGGAACATTGTGATGACAAGAATTCTGGAGCATTGTGCGGACAAGGGCCATGGAGCATTGTGATGACACGGTCATGGAACATTGTGATGAGAAGAATTCTGGAGCATTGTGCTGACAAGGTCCATGGAGCATTGTGATGACACGGCCATGGAACATTGTGATGACAAGGGCCATGGAGCATTGTAATGACACGGTCATGGAACATTGTGATGACAAGAATTCTGGAGCATTGTGATGACCAGGGCCATGGAGCATTGTGATGACACGGTCATGGAACATTGTGATGACAAGAATTCTGGAGCATTTTGCGGAAAAGGGCCATGGAGCATTGTGATGACACGGTCATGGAACATTGTGATGAGAAGTATTCTGGAGCATTGTGCTGACAAGTGCCATGGAGCATTGTGATGATACGGTCATAGAACATTGTGATGACAAGAATTCTGGAGCATTGTGATGACAAGGGCCATGGAGCATTGTGATGACACGGTATGGAACATTGTGATGACAAGAATTCGGGAGCATTGTGATGACAAGGGCCATGGAGCATTGTGATGACACGGTCATGAAACATTGTGATGAAAGGAATTCTGGAGCATTGTGCTGAAAAGGGCCATGGAGCATTGTGATGACATGGTTATGGAACAATGTGATGAGAAGAATTCCGGAGCATTGTGATGACAAGGGCCATGGAGCATTGTGATCACACAGTCATGGAACATTGTGATGAGAAGAATTCTGGAGCATTGTGCTGACAAGGGCCATGGAACATTGTGATGACACGGTCATGGAACATTGTGATGACAAGAATTCTGGACCATTGTGCTGACAAGGGCCATGGAGCATTGTGATGACACGGTCATGGAACAGTGTGATGAGAAGAATTCTGGACCATTGTGATGACAAGGGCCATGGAGCATTGTGATGACACGATCATGGAACATTGTGATGAGAAGAATTCTGGAGCATTGTGATTAAAGGGCATGGAGCATTGTGATTAAAGGTGACAAGGAACATTTTGATGATATGGGCAGAAAACTCTGTGATGACTGTGGTCATGGAATATTGTGACAAAAGTTGTCATGGAACATTGTGCTGACAAGGGCCATGGAGCATTGTGATGCCACGGTCATGGAACATTGTGATGACAAGAATTCTGGAGCATTGTCATGACAAGGGCCATGGAGCATTGTGATGACACGGTCATGGAACATTGTGATGAGAAGAATTCTGGAGCATTGTGCTGACAAGGGCCATGGAGCATTGTGATGACACGGCCATGGAACATTTTGATGACAAGAATTCTGGAGCATTGTGATGACAAGGGCCACGGAGCATTGTGATGACACGGTCATGGAATATTGTGATGACAGGATTTCTGGAGCATTGTGCTGAAAAGGGCCATGGAGCATTGTGATGACACGGCCATGGAACATTGTGATGACAAGAATTCTGGAGCATTGTCATGACAAGGGCCATGGAGCATTGTGATGACACGGTCATGGAACATTGTGATGAGAAGAATTCTGGAGCATTGTGCTGACAAGGGCCATGGAGCATTGTGATGACACGGCCATGGAACATTGTGATGACAAGAATTCTGGAGCATTGTGATGACAAGGGCCATGGAGCATTGTGATGACACGGTCATGGAACATTGTGATGACAAGAATTCTGGAGCATTGTGATGACAAAGGCCATGGAGTATTGTGATGACACGGTCATGGAACGTTGTAATGAGAAGAATTCTGGAGCATTGTCATGACAAGGGCCATGGAGCATTGTGATGACACGGCCATGGAACATTGTGATGACAAGAATTCTGGAGCATTGTGATGACAATGGCCATGGAGCATTGTGATGACACGGTATGGAACATTGTGATGACAAGAATTCTGGAGCATTGTGATGATAAGGGCCATGGAGCATTGTGATGACACGGTCATGGAACATTGTGATGAGAAGAATTCTGGAGCATTGTGATGACAAGGGCCATGGAGCATTGTGATGACACGGTCATGGAACATTGTGATGACAAGAATTCTGGAGCATTGTGCGGACAAGGGCCATGGAGCATTGTGATGACACAGTCATGGAACATTGTGATGAGAAGAATTCTGGAGCATTGTGCTGACAAGGGCCATGGAGCATTGTGATGACACGGTCATGGAACATTGTGATGACAAGAATTCTGGAGCATTGTGCGGAAAAGGGCCATGGAGCATTGTGATGACACGGTCATGGAACATTGTGATGAGAAGAATTCTGGAGCATTGTGCTGACAAGGGCCATGGAGCATTGTGATGATACGGTCATGGAACATTGTGATGACAAGAATTCTGGAGCATTGTGCGGAAAAAGGCCATGGAGCATTGTGATGACACGGTCATGGAACATTGTGATGAGAAGAATTCTGGAGCATTGTGCTGACAAGGGCCATGGAGCATTGTGATGATACGGTCATGGAACATTGTGATGACAAGAATTCTGGAGAATTGTGATGACAAGGGCCATGGAACATTGTGATGACACGGTATGGAACATTGTGATGACAGGAATTCTGGAGCATTGTGGTGACAAGGGCCATGGAACATTGTGATGACACGGCCATGGAACATTGTGATGACAAGAATTCTGGAGCATTGTGATGACAATGGCCATGGAGCATTGTGATGACACGGTATGGAACATTGTGATGACAAGAATTCTGGAGCATTGTGCTGACAAGGGCCATGGAGCATTGTGATGACACGGTATGGAACATTGTGATGACAGGAATTCTGGAGCATTGTGCTGACAAGGGCCATGGAGCATTGTGATGACACGGTCATGGAACATTGTGATGACAAGAATTCTGGAGCATTGTGCTGACAAGGGCCATGGAGCATTGTGATGACACGGTCATGGAACATTGTAATGACAAGATTCTGGAGCATTGTGCTGACAAGGGCCATGGAGCATTGTGATGACACGGCCATGGAACATTGTGATGACAAGGGCCATGGAGCATTGTGATGACACGGTCATGGAACATTGTGATGACAAGAATTCTGGAGCATTGTGATGACAAGGGCCATGGAGCATTGTGATGACACTGTCATGGAACATTGTGATGACAAGAATTCTGGAGCATTGTGCGGACAAGGGCCATGGAGCATTGTGATGACACGGTCATGAAACATTGTGATGAGAAGAATTCTGGAGCATTGTGCTGACAAGGTCCATGGAGCATTGTGATGACACGGCCATGGAACATTGTGATGACAAGGGCCATGGAGCATTGTAATGACACGGTCATGGAACATTGTGATGACAAGAATTCTGGAGCATTGTGATGACAAGGGCCATGGAGCATTGTGATGACACGGTCATGGAACATTGTGATGACAAGAATTCTGGAGCATTTTGCGGAAAAGGGCCATGGAGCATTGTGATGACACGGTCATGGAACATTGTGATGAGAAGTATTCTGGAGCATTGTGCTGACAAGGGCCATGGAGCATTGTGATGATACGGTCATAGAACATTGTGATGACAAGAATTCTGGAGCATTGTGATGACAAGGGCCATGGAGCATTGTGATGACACGGTATGGAACATTGTGATGACAAGAATTCGGGAGCATTGTGATGACAAGGGCCATGGAGCATTGTGATGACACGGTCATGAAACATTGTGATGAAAGGAATTCTGGAGCATTGTGCTGAAAAGGGCCATGGAGCATTGTGATGACATGGTTATGGAACAATGTGATGAGAAGAATTCCGGAGCATTGTGATGACAAGGGCCATGGAGCATTGTGATCACACAGTCATGGAACATTGTGATGAGAAGAATTCTGGGGCATTGTGCTGACAAGGGCCATGGAACATTGTGATGACACGGTCATGGAACATTGTGATGACAAGAATTCTGGACCATTGTGCTGACAAGGGCCATGGAGCATTGTGATGACACGGTCATGGAACATTGTGATGACAAGAATTCTGGACCATTGTGATGACAAGGGCCATGGAGCATTGTGATGACACGATCATGGAACATTGTGATGAGAAGAATTCTGGAGCATTGTGATTAAAGGGCATGGAGCATTGTGATTAAAGGTGACAAGGAACATTTTGATGATATGGGCAGAGAACTCTGTGATGACTGTGGTCATGGAATATTGTGACAAAAGTTGTCATGGAACATTGTGCTGACAAGGGCCATGGAGCATTGTGATGCCACGGTCATGGAACATTGTGATGAGAAGAATTCTGGAGCATTGTGCTGACAAGGGCCATGGAGCATTGTGATGACACGGCCATGGAACATTTTGATGACAAGAATTCTGGAGCATTGTGATGACAAGGGCCACGGAGCATTGTGATGACACGGTCATGGAATATTGTGATGACAGGATTTCTGGAGCATTGTGCTGAAAAGGGCCATGGAGCATTGTGATGACACGGTCATGGAACATTGTGATGAGAAGAATTCTGGAGCATTGTGCTGACAAGGGCCATGGAGCATTGTGATGACACGGCCATGGAACATTGTGATGACAAGAATTCTGGAGCATTGTGATGACAAAGGCCATGGAGTATTGTGATGACACGGTCATGGAACGTTGTAATGAGAAGAATTCTGGAGCATTGTCATGACAAGGGCCATGGAGCATTGTGATGACACGGCCATGGAACATTGTGATGACAAGAATTCTGGAGCATTGTGATGACAAGCGCCATGGAACATTGTGATGACACGGTATGGAACATTGTGATGACAGGAATTCTGGAGCATTGTGGTGACAAGGGCCATGGAACATTGTGATGACACGGCCATGGAACATTGTGATGACAAGAATTCTGGAGCATTGTGATGACAAGGGCCATGGAGCATTGTGATGACACGGTTAAGGATCATTGTGATGACAAGAATTCTGGAGCATTGTGCTGAAAAGGGCCATGGAGCATTGTGATGACACGGTCATGGAACAATGTGATGAGAAGAATTCCGGAGCATTGTGATGACAAGGGCCATGGAGCATTGTGATGACTCGGTCATGGAACATTGTGATGACAAGTATTCTGGAGCATTGTGCTGATGAGGGCCATGGAGCTTTGTGATGACACAGTCAAGGAACATTGCGATGAAAAAGATTTCTGGAGCATTGTGATGAAAGGGCATGGAGAATTGTGATTAAAGGTGACAAGGAACATTGTGATGATATGGGCAGAGAACTCTGTGATGACAGTGGTCATGGAGTATTGTGACAAAAAGTGTCATGGAACATTGTGTTGACAAGGGCCATGGAGCATTGTGATGACACGGTCATGGAACATTGTGATGACAAGTATTCTGGAGCATTGTGCGGACAAGGGCAATGGAGCATTGTGATGACACAGTCATGGAACATTGTGATGAGAAGAATTCTGGAGCATTGTGCTGACAAGGGCCATGGAGCATTGTGATGATACGGTCATGGAACAATGTGATGACAAGAATTCTGGAGCATTGTGATGACAAGGGCCATGGAACATTGTGATGACACGGTATGGAACATTGTGATGACAAGAATTCTGGAGCATTGTGCTGACAAGGGCCATGGAGCATTGTGATGACACGGTCATGGAACATTGTGATGACAAGTATTCTGGAGCATTGTGATGACAAGGGCCATGGAGCATTGTGATGACACAGTCATGGAACATTGTGATGACAAGAATTCTGGAGCATTGTGCGGAAAAGGGCCATGGAGCATTGTGATGACACGGTCATGGAACATTGTGATGAGAAGAATTCTGGAGCATTGTGCTGACAAGGGCCATGGAGCATTGTGATGATACGGTCATGGAACATTGTGATGACAAGAATTCTGGAGCATTGTGCGGAAAAAGGCCATGGAGCATTGTGATGACACGGTCATGGAACATTGTGATGAGAAGAATTCTGGAGCATTGTGCTGACAAGGGCCATGGAGCATTGTGATGATACGGTCATGGAACATTGTGATGACAAGAATTCTGGAGCATTGTGATGACAAGGGCCATGGAACATTGTGATGACACGGTATGGAACATTGTGATGACAGGAATTCTGGAGCATTGTGGTGATAAGGGCCATGGAACATTGTGATGACACGGTCATGGAACATTGTGATGACAAGAATTCTGGAGCATTGTGATGACAATGGCCATGGAGCATTGTGATGACACGGTATGGAACATTGTGATGACAAGAATTCTGGAGCATTGTGCTGACAAGGGCCATGGAGCATTGTGATGACACGGTCATGGAACATTGTGATGACAAGAATTCTGGAGCATTGTGATGACAAGGGCCATGGAGCATTGTGATGACACGGTCATGGAACATTGTGATGACAAGAATTCTGGAGCATTGTGCGGAAAAGGGCCATGGAGCATTGTGATGACACGGTCATGGAACATTGTGATGAGAAGAATTCTGGGGCATTGTGCTGACAAGGGCCATGGAGCATTGTGATTATACGTTCATGGAACATTGTGATGACAAGAATTCTGTAGCATTATGATGACAAGGGCCATGGAGCATTGTGATGACACAGCCATGGAATATTGTGATGACAAGAATTCTGGAGCATTGTGATGACAATGGCCATGGAGCATTGTGATGACACGGTCATGGAACATTGTGATGAGAAGAATTCTGGAGCATTGTGATTAAAGGTATGGAGCATTGTGATTAAAGGTGACAAGGAACATTGTGATGATATGGGCAGAGAACTCTGTGATGACTGTGGTCATGGAGTATTGTGACAAAATGTGTCATGGAACATTGTGCTGACAAGGGCCATCGAGCATTGTGATGACACGGTCATGGAACATTGTGATGACAAGAATTCTGGAGCATTGTGATGACAAGGGCCATGGAGAATTGTGATGACACGGTCAAGGATCATTGTGATGACAAGAATTCTGGAGCATTGTGCTGAAAAGGGCCATGGAGCATTGTGATGACACGGTCATGGAACATTGTGATGAGAAGAATTCTGGGGCATTGTGCTGACAAGGGCCATGGAGCATTGTGATTATACGGTCATGGAACATTGTGATGACAAGAATTCTGGAGCATTATGATGACAAGGGCCATGGAGCATTGTGATGACACAGCCATGGAATATTGTGATGACAAGAATTCTGGAGCATTGTGATGACAATGGCCATGGAGCATTGTGATGACACGGTCATGGAACATTGTGATGAGAAGAATTCTGGAGCATTGTGATTAAAGGGCATGGAGCATTGTGATTAAAGGTGACAAGGAACATTGTGATGATATGGGCAGAGAACTCTGTGATGACTGTGGTCATGGAGTATTGTGACAAAATGTGTCATGGAACATTGTGCTGACAAGGGCCATGGAGCATTGTGATGACACGGTCCTGGAACATTGTGATGACAAGAATTCTGGAGCATTGTGATGACAAGGGCCATGGAGCATTGTGATGACACGGTCAAGGATCATTGTGATGACAAGAATTCTGGAGCATTGTGCTGAAAAGGGCCATGGAGCATTGTGATGACACGGTCATGGAACAATGTGATGAGAAGAATTCCGGAGCATTGTGATGACAAGGGCCATGGAGCATTGTGATGACTCGGTCATGGAACATTGTGATGACAAGTATTCTGGAGCATTGTGCTGATGACTGCCATGGAGCTTTGTGATGACACAGTCAAGGAACATTGCGATGAAAAAGATTTCTGGAGCATTGTGATGAAAGGGCATGGAGCATTGTGATTAAAGGTGACAAGGAACATTGTGATGATATGGGCAGAGAACTCTGTGATGACAGTGGTCATGGAGTATTGTGACAAAAAGTGTCATGGAACATTGTGTTGACAAGGGCCATGGAGCATTGTGATGACACGGTCATGGAACATTGTGATGACAAGTATTCTGGAGCATTGTGCGGACAAGGGCAATGGAGCATTGTGATGACACGGCCATGGAACATTGTGATGACAAGAATTCTGGAGCATTGTGATGACAAGGGCCATGGAACATTGTCATGACACGGTATGGAACATTGTGATGACAGGAATTCTGGAGCATTGTGGTGACAAGGGCCATGGAACATTGTGATGACACGGCCATGGAACATTGTGATGACAAGAATTCTGGAGCATTGTGATGACAAGGGCCATGGAGCATTGTGATGACACGGTCAAGGATCATTGTGATGACAAGAATTCTGGAGCATTGTGCTGAAAAGGGCCATGGAGCATTGTGATGACACGGTCATGGAACAATGTGATGAGAAGAATTCCGGAGCATTGTGATGACAAGGGCCATGGAGCATTGTGATGACTCGGTCATGGAACATTGTGATGACAAGTATTCTGGAGCATTGTGCTGATGAGGGCCATGGAGCTTTGTGATGACACAGTCAAGGAACATTGCGATGAAAAAGATTTCTGGAGCATTGTGATGAAAGGGCATGGAGAATTGTGATTAAAGGTGACAAGGAACATTGTGATGATATGGGCAGAGAACTCTGTGATGACAGTGGTCATGGAGTATTGTGACAAAAAGTGTCATGGAACATTGTGTTGACAAGGGCCATGGAGCATTGTGATGACACGGTCATGGAACATTGTGATGACAAGTATTCTGGAGCATTGTGCGGACAAGGGCAATGGAGCATTGTGATGACACAGTCATGGAACATTGTGATGAGAAGAATTCTGGAGCATTGTGCTGACAAGGGCCATGGAGCATTGTGATGATACGGTCATGGAACAATGTGATGACAAGAATTCTGGAGCATTGTGATGACAAGGGCCATGGAACATTGTGATGACACGGTATGGAACATTGTGATGACAAGAATTCTGGAGCATTGTGCTGACAAGGGCCATGGAGCATTGTGATGACACGGTCATGGAACATTGTGATGACAAGTATTCTGGAGCATTGTGATGACAAGGGCCATGGAGCATTGTGATGACACGGTCATGGAACATTGTGATGACAAGAATTCTGGAGCATTGTGCGGAAAAGGGCCATGGAGCATTGTGATGACACGGTCATGGAACATTGTGATGAGAAGAATTCTGGAGCATTGTGCTGACAAGGGCCATGGAGCATTGTGATGATACGGTCATGGAACATTGTGATGACAAGAATTCTGGAGCATTGTGCGGAAAAAGGCCATGGAGCATTGTGATGACACGGTCATGGAACATTGTGATGAGAAGAATTCTGGAGCATTGTGCTGACAAGGGCCATGGAGCATTGTGATGATACGGTCATGGAACATTGTGATGACAAGAATTCTGGAGCATTGTGATGACAAGGGCCATGGAACATTGTGATGACACGGTATGGAACATTGTGATGACAGGAATTCTGGAGCATTGTGGTGATAAGGGCCATGGAACATTGTGATGACACGGTCATGGAACATTGTGATGACAAGAATTCTGGAGCATTGTGATGACAATGGCCATGGAGCATTGTGATGACACGGTATGGAACATTGTGATGACAAGAATTCTGGAGCATTGTGCTGACAAGGGCCATGGAGCATTGTGATGACACGGTCATGGAACATTGTGATGACAAGAATTCTGGAGCATTGTGATGACAAGGGCCATGGAGCATTGTGATGACACGGTCATGGAACATTGTGATGACAAGAATTCTAGAGCATTGTTCGGAAAAGGGCCATGGAGCATTGTGATGACCCGGTCATGGAACATTGTGATGAGAAGAATTCTGGGGCATTGTGCTGACAAGGGCCATGGAGCATTGTGATTATACGGTCATGGAACATTGTGATGACAAGAATTCTGGAGCATTATGATGACAAGGGCCATGGAGCATTGTGATGACACAGCCATGGAATATTGTGATGACAAGAATTCTGGAGCATTGTGATGACAATGGCCATGGAGCATTGTGATGACACGGTCATGGAACATTGTGATGAGAAGAATTCTGGAGCATTGTGATTAAAGGGCATGGAGCATTGTGATTAAAGGTGACAAGGAACATTGTGATGATATGGGCAGAGAACTCTGTGATGACTGTGGTCATGGAGTATTGTGACAAAATGTGTCATGGAACATTGTGCTGACAAGGGCCATCGAGCATTGTGATGACACGGTCATGGAACATTGTGATGACAAGAATTCTGGAGCATTGTGATGACAAGGGCCATGGAGAATTGTGATGACACGGTCAAGGATCATTGTGATGACAAGAATTCTGGAGCATTGTGCTGAAAAGGGCCATGGAGCATTGTGATGACACGGTCATGGAACATTGTGATGAGAAGAATTCTGGGGCATTGTGCTGACAAGGGCCATGGAGCATTGTGATTATACGGTCATGGAACATTGTGATGACAAGAATTCTGGAGCATTATGATGACAAGGGCCATGGAGCATTGTGATGACACAGCCATGGAATATTGTGATGACAAGAATTCTGGAGCATTGTGATGACAATGGCCATGGAGCATTGTGATGACACGGTCATGGAACATTGTGATGAGAAGAATTCTGGAGCATTGTGATTAAAGGGCATGGAGCATTGTGATTAAAGGTGACAAGGAACATTGTGATGATATGGGCAGAGAACTCTGTGATGACTGTGGTCATGGATTATTGTGACAAAATGTGTCATGGAACATTGTGCTGACAAGGGCCATCGAGCATTGTGATGACACGGTCATGGAACATTGTGATGACAAGAATTCTGGAGCATTGTGATGACAAGGGCCATGGAGCATTGTGATGACACGGTCAAGGATCATTGTGATGACAAGAATTCTGGAGCATTGTGCTGAAAAGGGCCATGGAGCATTGTGATGACACGGTCATGGAACAATGTGATGAGAAGAATTCCGGAGCATTGTGATGACAAGGGCCATGGAGCATTGTGATGACTCGGTCATGGAACATTGTGATGACAAGTATTCTGGAGCATTGTGCTGATGACTGCCATGGAGCTTTGTGATGACACAGTCAAGGAACATTGCGATGAAAAAGATTTCTGGAGCATTGTGATGAAAGGGCATGGAGCATTGTGATTAAAGGTGACAAGGAACATTGTGATGATATGGGCAGAGAACTCTGTGATGACAGTGGTCATGGAGTATTGTGACAAAAAGTGTCATGGAACATTGTGTTGACAAGGGCCATGGAGCATTGTGATGACACGGTCATGGAACATTGTGATGACAAGAATTCTGGAGCATTGTGCGGACAAGGGCCATGGAGCATTGTGATGACACAGTCATGGAACATTGTGATGAGAAGAATTCTGGAGCATTGTGCTGACAAGGGCCATGGAGCATTGTGATGATACGGTCATGGAACAATGTGATGACAAGAATTCTGGAGCATTGTGATGACAAGGGCCATGGAACATTGTGATGACACGGTATGGAACATTGTGATGACAAGAATTCTGGAGCATTGTGATGACATGGTCATGGAACATTGTGATGACAAGAATTCTGGAGCATTGTGCTGACAAGGGCCATGGAGCATTGTGATGACACGGTCATGGAACATTGTGATGACAAGAATTCTGGAGCATTGTGATGACAAGGGCCATGGAGCATTGTGATGACACGGTCATGGAACATTGTGATGAGAAGAATTCTGCAGCATTGTGCTGACAAGGGCCATGGAGCATTGTGATGACACGGCCATGGAACATTTTGATGACAAGAATTCTGGAGCATTGTGATGACAAGGGCCACGGAGCATTGTGATGACACGGTCATGGAATATTGTGATGACAGGATTTCTGGAGCATTGTGCTGAAAAGGGCCATGGAGCATTGTGATGACACGGTCATGGAACATTGTGATGAGAAGAATTCTGGAGCATTGTGCTGACAAGGGCCATGGAGCATTGTGATGACACGGCTATGGAACATTGTGATGACAAGAATTCTGGAGCATTGTGATGACAAAGGCCATGGAGTATTGTGATGACACGGTCATGGAACGTTGTAATGAGAAGAATTCTGGAGCATTGTCATGACAAGGGCCATGGAGCATTGTGATGACACGGCCATGGAACATTGTGATGACAAGAATTCTGGAGCATTGTGATGACAAGGGTCATGGAACATTGTGATGACAAGAATTCTGGAGCATTGTGATGACAAGGGCCATGGAACATTGTGATGACACGGTATGGAACATTGTGATGACAGGAATTCTGGAGCATTGTGGTGACAAGGGCCATGGAACATTGTGATGACACGGCCATGGAACATTGTGATGACAAGAATTCTGGAGCATTGTGATGACAAGGGCCATGGAGCATTGTGATGACACGGTCAAGGATCATTGTGATGACAAGAATTCTGGAGCACTGTGCTGAAAAGGGCCATGGAGCATTGTGATGACACGGTCATGGAACAATGTGATGAGAAGAATTCCGGAGCATTGTGATGACAAGGGCCATGGAGCATTGTGATGACTCGGTCATGGAACATTGTGATGACAAGTATTCTGGAGCATTGTGCTGATGAGGGCCATGGAGCTTTGTGATGACACAGTCAAGGAACATTGCGATGAAAAAGATTTCTGGAGCATTGTGATGCAAGGGCATGGAGAATTGTGATTAAAGGTGACAAGGAACATTGTGATGATATGGGCAGAGAACTCTGTGATGACAGTGGTCATGGAGTATTGTGACAAAAAGTGTCATGGAACATTGTGTTGACAAGGGCCATGGAGCATTGTGATGACACGGTCATGGAACATTGTGATGACAAGTATTCTGGAGCATTGTGCGGACAAGGGCAATGGAGCATTGTGATGACACAGTCATGGAACATTGTGATGAGAAGAATTCTGGAGCATTGTGCTGACAAGGGCCATGGAGCATTGTGATGATACGGTCATGGAACAATGTGATGACAAGAATTCTGGAGCATTGTGATGACAAGGGCCATGGAACATTGTGATGACACGGTATGGAACATTGTGATGACAAGAATACTGGAGCATTGTGCTGACAAGGGCCATGGAGCATTGTGATGACACGGTCATGGAACATTGTGATGACAAGTATTCTGGAGCATTGTGATGACAAGGGCCATGGAGCATTGTGATGACACGGTCATGGAACATTGTGATGACAAGAATTCTGGAGCATTGTGCGGAAAAGGGCCATGGAGCATTGTGATGACACGGTCATGGAACATTGTGATGAGAAGAATTCTGGAGCATTGTGCTGACAAGGGCCATGGAGCATTGTGATGATACGGTCATGGAACATTGTGATGACAAGAATTCTGGAGCATTGTGCGGAAAAAGGCCATGGAGCATTGTGATGACACGGTCATGGAACATTGTGATGAGAAGAATTCTGGAGCATTGTGCTGACAAGGGCCATGGAGCATTGTGATGATACGGTCATGGAACATTGTGATGACAAGAATTCTGGAGCATTGTGATGACAAGGGCCATGGAACATTGTGATGACACGGTATGGAACATTGTGATGACAGGAATTCTGGAGCATTGTGGTGACAAGGGCCATGGAACATTGTGATGACACGGTCATGGAACATTGTGATGACAAGAATTCTGGAGCATTGTGATGACAATGGCCATGGAGCATTGTGATGACACGGTAAGGAACATTGTGATGACAAGAATTCTGGAGCATTGTGCTGACAAGGGCCATGGAGCATTGTGATGACACGGTCATGGAACATTGTGATGACAAGAATTCTGGAGCATTGTGATGACAAGGGCCATGGAGCATTGTGATGACACGGTCATGGAACATTGTGATGACAAGAATTCTGGAGCATTGTGCGGAAAAGGGCCATGGAGCATTGTGATGACACGGTCATGGAACATTGTGATTAGAAGAATTCTGGGGCATTGTGCTGACAAGGGCCATGGAGCATTGTGATTATACGTTCATGGAACATTGTGATGACAAGAATTCTGGAGCATTATGATGACAAGGGCCATGGAGCATTGTGATGACACAGCCATGGAATATTGTGATGACAAGAATTCTGGAGCATTGTGATGACAATGGCCATGGAGCATTGTGATGACACGGTCATGGAACATTGTGATGAGAAGAATTCTGGAGCATTGTGATTAAAGGGCATGGAGCATTGTGATTAAAGGTGACAAGGAACATTGTGATGATATGGGCAGAGAACTCTGTGATGACTGTGGTCATGGAGTATTGTGACAAAATGTGTCATGGAACATTGTGCTGACAAGGGCCATCGACCATTGTGATGACACGGTCATGGAACATTGTGATGACAAGAATTCTGGAGCATTGTGATGACAAGGGCCATGGAGAATTGTGATGACACGGTCAAGGATCATTGTGATGACAAGAATTCTGGAGCATTGTGCTGAAAAGGGCCATGGAGCATTGTGATGACACGGTCATGGAACATTGTGATGAGAAGAATTCTGGGGCATTGTGCTGACAAGGGCCATGGAGCATTGTGATTATACGGTCATGGAACATTGTGATGACAAGAATTCTGGAGCATTATGATGACAAGGGCCATGGAGCATTGTGATGACACAGCCATGGAATATTGTGATGACAAGAATTCTGGAGCATTGTGATGACAATGGCCATGGAGCATTGTGATGACACGGTCATGGAACATTGTGATGAGAAGAATTCTGGAGCATTGTGATTAAAGGGCATGGAGCATTGTGATTAAAGGTGACAATGAACATTGTGATGATATGGGCAGAGAACTCTGTGATGACTGTGGTCATGGAGTATTGTGACAAAATGTGTCATGGAACATTGTGCTGACAAGGGCCATCGAGCATTGTGATGACACGGTCATGGAACATTGTGATGACAAGAATTCTGGAGCATTGTGCTGACAAGGGCCATGGAGCATTGTGATGACACGGTCAAGGATCATTGTGATGACAAGAATTCTGGAGCATTGTGCTGAAAAGGGCCATGGAGCATTGTGATGACACGGTCATGGAACAATGTGATGAGAAGAATTCCGGAGCATTGTGATGACAAGGGCCATGGAGCATTGTGATGACTCGGTCATGGAACATTGTGATGACAAGTATTCTGGAGCATTGTGCTGATGACTGCCATGGAGCTTTGTGATGACACAGTCAAGGAACATTGCGATGAAAAAGATTTCTGGAGCATTGTGATGAAATGGCATGGAGCATTGTGATTAAAGGTGACAAGGAACATTGTGATGATATGGGCAGAGAACTCTGTGATGACAGTGGTCATGGAGTATTGTGACAAAAAGTGTCATGGAACATTGTGTTGACAAGGGCCATGGAGCATTGTGATGACACGGTCATGGAACATTGTGATGACAAGAATTCTGGAGCATTGTGCTGACAAGGGCCATGGAGCATTGTGATGACACGGCCATGGAACATTGTGATGACAAGAATTCTGGAGCATTGTGATGACAATGGCCATGGAGCATTGTGATGACACGGTATGGAACATTGTGATGACAAGAATTCTGGAGCATTGTGCTGACAAGGGTCATGGAGCATTGTGATGACACGGTCATGGAACATTGTGATGACAAGAATTCTGGAGCATTGTGCGGAAAAGGGCCATGGAGCATTGTGATGACACGGTCATGGAACATTGTGATGAGAAGAATTCTGGGGCATTGTGCTGACAAGGGCCATGGAGCATTGTGATTATACGGTCATGGAACATTGTGATGACAAGAATTCTGGAGCATTATGATGACAAGGGCCATGGAGCATTGTGATGACACAGCCATGGAATATTGTGATGACAAGAATTCTGGAGCATTGTGATGACAATGGCCATGGAGCATTGTGATGACACGGTCATGGAACATTGTGATGAGAAGAATTCTGGAGCATTGTGATTAAAGGGCATGGAGCATTGTGATTAAAGGTGACAAGGAACATTGTGATGATATGGGCAGAGAACTCTGTGATGACTGTGGTCATGGAGTATTGTGACAAAATGTGTCATGGAACATTGTGCTGACAAGGGCCATCGAGCATTGTGATGACACGGTCATGGAACATTGTGATGACAAGAATTCTGGAGCATTGTGATGACAAGGGCCATGGAGAATTGTGATGACACGGTCAAGGATCATTGTGATGACAAGAATTCTGGAGCATTGTGCTGACAAGGGCCATGGAGCATTGTGATTATACGGTCATGGAACATTGTGATGACAAGAATTCTGGAGCATTGTGATGACATGGTCATGGAACATTGTGATGAGAAGAATTCTGGAGCATTGTGCTGACAAGGGCCATGGAGCATTGTGATGACACGGCCATGGAACATTTTGATGACAAGAATTCTGGAGCATTGTGATGACAAGGGCCACGGAGCATTGTGATGACACGGTCATGGAATATTGTGATGACAGGATTTCTGGAGCATTGTGCTGAAAAGGGCCATGGAGCATTGTGATGACACGGTCATGGAACATTGTTATGAGAAGAATTCTGGAGCATTGTGCTGACAAGGGCCATGGAGCATTGTGATGACACGGCTATGGAACATTGTGATGACAAGAATTCTGGAGCATTGTGATGACAAAGGCCATGGAGTATTGTGATGACACGGTCATGGAACGTTGTAATGAGAAGAATTCTGGAGCATTGTCATGACAAGGGCCATGGAGCATTGTGATGACACGGCCATGGAACATTGTGATGGCAAGAATTCTGGAGCATTGTGATGACAAGGGACATGGAACATTGTGATGACACGGTATGGAACATTGTGATGACAGGAATTCTGGAGCATTGTGGTGACAAGGGCCATGGAACATTGTGATGACACGGCCATGGAACATTGTGATGACAAGAATTCTGGAGCATTGTGATGACAAGGGCCATGGAGCATTGTGATGACACGGTCAAGGATCATTGTGATGACAAGAATTCTGGAGCATTGTGCTGAAAAGGGCCATGGAGCATTGTGATGACACGGTCATGGAACAATGTGATGAGAAGAATTCCGGAGCATTGTGATGACAAGGGCCATGGAGCATTGTGATGACTCGGTCATGGAACATTGTGATGACAAGTATTCTGGAGCATTGTGCTGATGAGGGCCATGGAGCTTTGTGATGACACAGTCAAGGAACATTGCGATGAAAAAGATTTCTGGAGCATTGTGATGAAAGGGCATGGAGAATTGTGATTAAAGGTGACAAGGAACATTTTGATGATATGGGCAGAGAACTCTGTGATGACAGTGGTCATGGAGTATTGTGACAAAAAGTGTCATGGAACATTGTGTTGACAAGGGCCATGGAGCATTGTGATGACACGGTCATGGAACATTGTGATGACAAGTATTCTGGAGCATTGTGCGGACAAGGGCAATGGAGCATTGTGATGACACAGTCATGGAACATTGTGATGAGAAGAATTCTGGAGCATTGTGCTTACAAGGGCCATGGAGCATTGTGATGATACGGTCATGGAACAATGTGATGACAAGAATTCTGGAGCATTGTGATGACAAGGGCCATGGAACATTGTGATGACACGGTATGGAACATTGTGATGACAAGAATTCTGGAGCATTGTGCTGACAAGGGCCATGGAGCATTGTGATGACACGGTCATGGAACATTGTGATGACAAGTATTCTGGAGCATTGTGATGACAAGGGCCATGGAGCATTGTGATGACACGGTCATGGAACATTGTGATGACAAGAATTCTGGAGCATTGTGCGGAAAAGGGCCATGGAGCATTGTGATGACACGGTCATGGAACATTGTGATGAGAAGAATTCTGGAGCATTGTGCTGACAAGGGCCATGGAGCATTGTGATGATACGGTCATGGAACATTGTGATGACAAGAATTCTGGAGCATTGTGCGGAAAAAGGCCATGGAGCATTGTGATGACACGGTCATGGAACATTGTGATGAGAAGAATTCTGGAGCATTGTGCTGACAAGGGCCATGGAGCATTGTGATGATACGGTCATGGAACATTGTGATGACAAGAATTCTGGAGCATTGTGATGACAAGGGCCATGGAACATTGTGATGACACGGTATGGAACATTGTGATGACAGGAATTCTGGAGCATTGTGGTGACAAGGGCCATGGAACATTGTGATGACACGGTCATGGAACATTGTGATGACAAGAATTCTGGAGCATTGTGATGACAATGGCCATGGAGCATTGTGATGACACGGTATGGAACATTGTGATGACAAGAATTCTGGAGCATTGTGCTGACAAGGGCCATGGAGCATTGTGATGACACGGTCATGGAACATTGTGATGACAAGAATTCTGGAGCATTGTGATGACAAGGGCCATGGAGCATTGTGATGACACGGTCATGGAACATTGTGATGACAAGAATTCTGGAGCATTGTGCGGAAAAGGGCCATGGAGCATTGTGATGACACGGTCATGGAACATTGTGATGAGAAGAATTCTGGGGCATTGTGCTGACAAGGGCCATGGAGCATTGTGATTATACGTTCATGGAACATTGTGATGACAAGAATTCTGGAGCATTATGATGACAAGGGCCATGGAGCATTGTGATGACACAGCCATGGAATATTGTGATGACAAGAATTCTGGAGCATTGTGATGACAATGGCCATGGAGCATTGTGATGACACGGTCATGGAACATTGTGATGAGAAGAATTCTGGAGCATTGTGATTAAAGGGCATGGAGCATTGTGATTAAAGGTGACAAGGAACATTGTGATGATATGGGCAGAGAACTCTGTGATGACTGTGGTCATGGAGTATTGTGACAAAATGTGTCATGGAACATTGTGCTGACAAGGGCCATCGAGCATTGTGATGACACGGTCATGGAACATTGTGATGACAAGAATTCTGGAGCATTGTGATGACAAGGGCCATGGAGAATTGTGATGACACGGTCAAGGATCATTGTGATGACAAGAATTCTGGAGCATTGTGCTGAAAAGGGCCATGGAGCATTGTGATGACACGGTCATGGAACATTGTGATGAGAAGAATTCTGGGGCATTGTGCTGACAAGGGCCATGGAGCATTGTGATTATACGGTCATGGAACATTGTGATGACAAGAATTCTGGAGCATTATGATGACAAGGGCCATGGAGCATTGTGATGACACAGCCATGGAATATTGTGATGACAAGAATTCTGGAGCATTGTGATGACAATGGCCATGGAGCATTGTGATGACACGGTCATGGAACATTGTGATGAGAAGAATTCTGGAGCATTGTGATTAAAGGGCATGGAGCATTGTGATTAAAGGTGACAAGGAACATTGTGATGATATGGGCAGAGAACTCTGTGATGACTGTGGTCATGGAGTATTGTGACAAAATGTGTCATGGAACATTGTGCTGACAAGGGCCATCGAGCATTGTGATGACACGGTCATGGAACATTGTGATGACAAGAATTCTGGAGCATTGTGATGACAAGGGCCATGGAGCATTGTGATGACACGGTCAAGGATCATTGTGATGACAAGAATTCTGGAGCATTGTGCTGAAAAGGGCCATGGAGCATTGTGATGACACGGTCATGGAACAATGTGATGAGAAGAATTCCGGAGCATTGTGATGACAAGGGCCATGGAGCATTGTGATGACTCGGTCATGGAACATTGTGATGACAAGTATTCTGGAGCATTGTGCTGATGACTGCCATGGAGCTTTGTGATGACACAGTCAAGGAACATTGCGATGAAAAAGATTTCTGGAGCATTGTGATGAAAGGGCATGGAGCATTGTGATTAAAGGTGACAAGGAACATTGTGATGATATGGGCAGAGAACTCTGTGATGACAGTGGTCATGGAGTATTGTGACAAAAAGTGTCATGGAACATTGTGTTGACAAGGGCCATGGAGCATTGTGATGACACGGTCATGGAACATTGTGATGACAAGAATTCTGGAGCATTGTGCGGACAAGGGCCATGGAGCATTGTGATGACACAGTCATGGAACATTGTGATGAGAAGAATTCTGGAGCATTGTGCTGACAAGGGCCATGGAGCATTGTGATGATACGGTCATGGAACAATGTGATGACAAGAATTCTGGAGCATTGTGATGACAAGGGCCATGGAACATTGTGATGACACGGTATGGAACACTGTGATGACAAGAATTCTGGAGCATTGTGCTGACAAGGGCCATGGAGCATTGTGATGACACGGTCATGGAACATTGTGATGACAAGAATTCTGGAGCATTGTGATGACAAGGGCCATGGAGCATTGTGATGACACGGTCATGGAACAGTGTGATGACAAGAACTCTGGAGCATTGTGCGGACAAGGGCCATGGAGCATTGTGATGACACGGTCATGGAACATTGTGATGAGAAGAATTCTGGAGCATTGTGCTGACAAGGGCCATGGAGCATTGTGATGACACGGTCATGGAACATTGTGATGACAAGAATTCTGGAGCATTGTGCTGACAAGGGCCATGGAGCATTGTGATGACACGGTCATGGAACATTGTGATGACAAGAATTCTGGAGCATTGTGCGGAAAAGGGCCATGGAGCATTGTGATGACACGGTCATGGAACATTGTGATGAGAAGAATTCTGGGGCATTGTGCTGACAAGGGCCATGGAGCATTGTGATTATACGTTCATGGAACATTGTGATGACAAGAATTCTGGAGCATTATGATGACAAGGGCCATGGAGCATTGTGATGACACAGCCATGGAATATTGTGATGACAAGAATTCTGGAGCATTGTGATGACAATGGCCATGGAGCATTGTGATGACACGGTCATGGAACAGTGTGATGACAAGAACTCTGGAGCATTGTGCGGAAAAGGGCCATGGAGCATTGTGATGACACGGTCATGGAACATTGTGATGAGAAGAATTCTGGAGCATTGTGCTGACAAGGGCCATGGAGCATTGTGATGATACGGTCATGGAACATTGTGATGACAAGAATTCTGGAGCATTGTGATGACAAGGGCCATGGAACATTGTGATGACACGGTCATGGAACATTGTGATGAGAAGAATTCTGGAGCATTGTGCTGACAAGGGCCATGGAGCATTGTGATGATACGGTCATGGAACATTGTGATGACAAGAATTCTGGAGCATTGTGATGACAAGGGCCATGGAACATTGTGATGACACGGTATGGAACATTGTGATGACAGGAATTCTGGAGCATTGTGGTGACAAGGGCCATGGAACATTGTGATGACACGGCCATGGAACATTGTGATGACAAGAATTCTGGAGCATTGTGATGACAATGGCCATGGAGCATTGTGATGACACGGTATGGAACATTGTGATGACAAGAATTCTGGAGCATTGTGCTGACAAGGGTCATGGAGCATTGTGATGACACGGTCATGGAACATTGTGATGACAAGAATTCTGGAGCATTGTGCGGAAAAGGGCCATGGAGCATTGTGATGACACGGTCATGGAACATTGTGATGAGAAGAATTCTGGGGCATTGTGCTGACAAGGGCCATGGAGCATTGTGATTATACGGTCATGGAACATTGTGATGACAAGAATTCTGGAGCATTATGATGACAAGGGCCATGGAGCATTGTGATGACACAGCCATGGAATATTGTGATGACAAGAATTCTGGAGCATTGTGATGACAATGGCCATGGAGCATTGTGATGACACGGTCATGGAACATTGTGATGAGAAGAATTCTGGAGCATTGTGATTAAAGGGCATGGAGCATTGTGATTAAAGGTGACAAGGAACATTGTGATGATATGGGCAGAGAACTCTGTGATGACTGTGGTCATGGAGTATTGTGACAAAATGTGTCATGGAACATTGTGCTGACAAGGGCCATCGAGCATTGTGATGACACGGTCATGGAACATTGTGATGACAAGAATTCTGGAGCATTGTGATGACAAGGGCCATGGAGCATTGTGATGACATGGTCAAGGATCATTGTGATGACAAGAATTCTGGAGCATTGTGCTGAAAAGGGCCATGGAGCATTGTGATGACACGGTCATGGAACAATGTGATGAGAAGAATTCCGGAGCATTGTGATGACAAGGGCCATGGAGCATTGTGATGACTCGGTCATGGAACATTGTGATGACAAGTATTCTGGAGCATTGTGCTGATGATGGCCATGGAGCTTTGTGATGACACAGTCAAGGAACATTGCGATGAAAAAGATTTCTGGAGCATTGTGATGAATGGGCATGGAGCATTGTGATTAAAGGTGACAAGGAACATTGTGATGATATGGGCAGAGAACTCTGTGATGACAGTGGTCATGGAGTATTGTGACAAAAAGTGTCATGGAACATTGTGTTGACAAGGGCCATGGAGCATTGTGATGACACGGTCATGGAACATTGTGATGAGAAGAATTCTGGAGCATTGTGCTGACAAGGGCCATGGAACATTGTGATGACATGGCCATGGAACATTGTGATGACAAGAATTCTGGAGCATTGTGATGACAATGGCCATGGAGCATTGTGATGACATGATATGGAACATTGTGATGACAAGAATTCTGGAGCATTGTGATGACAAGGGCCATGGAGCATTGTGATGACATGATATGGAACATTGTGATGACAAGAATTCTGGAGCATTGTGCGGACAAGGGCCATGGAGCATTGTGATGACACAGTCATGGAACATTGTGATGAGAAGAATTCTGGAGCATTGTGCTGATAAGGGCCATGGAGCATTGTGATGATACGGTCATGGAACAATGTGATGACAAGAATTCTGGAGCATTGTGATGACAAGGGCCATGGAACTTTGTGATGACACGGTATGGAACATTGTGATGACAAGAATTCTGGAGCATTGTGCTGACAAGGGCCATGGAGCATTGTGATGACACGGTCATGGGACATTGTGATGACAAGAATTCTGGAGCATTGTGATGACAAGGGCCATGGAGCATTGTGATGACACGGTCATGGAACATTGTGATGACAAGTACTCTGGAGCATTGTGCGGAAAAGGGCCATGGAGCATTGTGATGACACGGTCATGGAACATGGTGATGAGAAGAATTCTGGAGCATTGTGCTGACAAGGGCCCTGGAGCATTGTGATGATACGGTCATGGAACATTGTGATGACAAGAATTCTGGAGCATTGTGCGGAAAAAGGCCATGGAGCATTGTGATGAGACGGTCATGGAACATTGTGATGACAAGAATTCTGGAGCATTGTGATGACAAGGGCCATGGAGCATTGTGATGACACGGTCATGGAACATTGTGATGACAAGAATTCTGGAGCATTGTGCGGACAAGGGCCATGGAGCATTGTGATGACACAGTCATGGAACATTGTGATGAGAAGAATTCTGGAGCATTGTGCTGACAAGGGCCATGGAGCATTGTGATGATACGGTCATGGAACAATGTGATGACAAGAATTCTGGAGCATTGTGATGACAAGGGCCATGGAACATTGTGATGACACGGTATCGAACATTGTGATGACAAGAATTCTGGAGCATTGTGCTGACAAGGGCCATGGAGCATTGTGATGACACGGTCATGGAACATTGTGATGACAAGAATTCTGGAGCATTGTGATGACAAGGGCCATGGAGCATTGTGATGACACGGTCATGGAACATTGTGATGACAAGAATTCTGGAGCATTGTGCGGAAAAGGGCCATGGAGCATTGTGATGACACGGTCATGGAACATTGTGATGAGAAGAATCCTGGAGCATTGTGCTGACAAGTGCCATGGAGCATTGTGATGATACGGTCATGGAACATTGTGGTGACAAGAATTCTGGAGCATTGTGCGGAAAAAGGCCATGGAGCATTGTGATGACACGGTCATGGAACATTGTGATGAGAAGAATTCTGGAGCATTGTGCTGACAAGGGCCATGGAGCATTGTGATGATACGGTCATGGAACATTGTGATGACAAGAATTCTGGAGCATTGTGATGACAAGGGCCATGGAACATTGTGATGACACGGTATGGAACATTGTGATGACAGGAATTCTGGAGCATTGTGGTGAAAAGGGCCATGGAACATTGTGATGACACGGCCATGGAACATTGTGATGACAAGAATTCTGGAGCATTGTGATGACAATGGCCATGGAGCATTGTGATGACACGTTATGGAACATTGTGATGACAAGAATTCTGGAGCATTGTGCTGACAAGGGCCATGGAGCATTGTGATGACATGGTCATGGAACATTGTGATGACAAGAATTCTGGAGCATTGTGATGACAAGGGCCATGGAGCATTGTGATGACACGGTCATGGAACATTGTGATGACAAGAATTCTGGAGCATTGTGCGGAAAAGGGCCATGGAGCATTGTGATGACACGGTCATGGAACATTGTGATGAGAAGAATTCTGGGGCATTGTGCTGACAAGGGCCATGGAGCATTGTGATTATATGGTCATGGAACATTGTGATGACAAGAATTCTGGAGCATTATGATGACAAGGGCCATGGAGCATTGTGATGACACAGCCATGGAATATTGTGATGACAAGAATTCTGGAGCATTGTGATGACAATGGCCATGGAGCATTGTGATGACACGGTCATGGAACATTGTGATGAGAAGAATTCTGGAGCATTGTGATTAAAGGGCATGGAGCATTGTGATTAAAGGTGACAAGGAACATTGTGATGATATGGGCAGAGAACTCTGTGATGACTGTGGTCATGGAGTATTGTGACAAAATGTGTCATGGAACATTGTGCTGACAAGGGCCATCGAGCATTGTGATGACACGGTCATGGAACATTGTGATGACAAGAATTCTGGAGCATTGTGATGACAAGGGCCATGGAGCATTGTGATGACACGGTCAAGGATCATTGTGATGACAAGAATTCTGGAGCATTGTGCTGAAAAGGGCCATGGAGCATTGTGATGACACGGTCATGGAACAATGTGATGAGAAGAATTCCGGAGCATTGTGATGACAAGGGCCATGGAGCATTGTGATGACTCGGTCATGGAACATTGTGATGACAAGTATTCTGGAGCATTGTGCTGATGAGGGCCATGGAGCTTTGTGATGACACAGTCAAGGAACATTGCGATGAAAAAGATTTCTGGAGCATTGTGATGAAAGGGCATGGAGAATTGTGATTAAAGGTGACAAGGAACATTGTGATGATATGGGCAGAGAACTCTGTGATGACAGTGGTCATGGAGTATTGTGACAAAAAGTGTCATGGAACATTGTGTTGACAAGGGCCATGGAGCATTGTGATGACACGGTCATGGAACATTGTGATGACAAGTATTCTGGAGCATTGTGCGGACAAGGGCCATGGAGCATTGTGATGACACAGTCATGGAACATTGTGATGAGAAGAATTCTGGAGCATTATGATGACAATGGCCATGGAGCATTGTGATGACACGGTCATGGAACATTGTGATGGCAGGAATTCTGGAGCATTGTGCTGAAAAGGGCCATGGAGTATTGCGATGACACGGTCATGGAACAATGTGATGAGAAGAATTCCGGAGCATTGTGATGACAAGGGCCATGGAGCATTGTGATGACACGGTCATGGAACATTGTGATGACAATAATTCTGGAGTATTGTGCTGATGACGGCCATCGAGCATTGTGATGACACAGTCAAGGAACATTGCGATGAAAAAGATTTCTGGAGCATTGTGATGAAAGGGCATGGAGAATTGTGATTAAAGGTGACAAGGAACATTGTGATGATATGGGCAGAGAACTCTGTGATGACAGTGGTCATGGAGTATTGTGACAAAAAGTGTCATGGAACATTGTGTTGACAAGGGCCATGGAGCATTGTGATGACACGGTCATGGAACATTGTGATGACAAGTATTCTGGAGCATTGTGCGGACAAGGGCCATGGAGCATTGTGATGACACAGTCATGGAACATTGTGATGAGAAGAATTCTGGAGCATTGTGCTGACAAGGGCCATGGAGCATTGTGATGATACGGTCATGGAACAATGTGATGACAAGAATTCTGGAGCATTGTGATGACAAGGGCCATGGAACATTGTGATGACACGGTATGGAACATTGTGATGACAAGAATTCTGGAGCATTGTGCTGACAAGGGCCATGGAGCATTGTGATGACACGGTCATGGAACATTGTGATGACAAGTATTCTGGAGCATTGTGATGACAAGGGCCATGGAGCCTTGTGATGACACGGTCATGGAACATTGTGATGACAAGAATTCTGGAGCATTGTGCGGAAAAGGGCCATGGAGCATTGTGATGACACGGTCATGGAACATTGTGATGAGAAGAATTCTGGAGCATTGTGCTGACAAGGGCCATGGAGCATTGTGATGATACGGTCATGGAACATTGTGATGACAAGAATTCTGGAGCATTGTGCGGAAAAAGGCCATGGAGCATTGTGATGACACGGTCATGGAACATTGTGATGAGAAGAATTCTGGAGCATTGTGCTGACAAGGGCCATGGAGCATTGTGATGATACGGTCATGGAACATTGTGATGACAAGAATTCTGGAGCATTGTGATGACAAGGGCCATGGAACATTGTGATGACACGGTATGGAACATTGTGATGACAGGAATTCTGGAGCATTGTGGTGACAAGGGCCATGGAACATTGTGATGACACGGCCATGGAACATTGTGATGACAAGAATTCTGGAGCATTGTGATGACAAGGGCCATGGAGCATTGTGATGACACGGTCAAGGATCATTGTGATGACAAGAATTCTGGAGCATTGTGCTGAAAAGGGCCATGGAGCATTGTGATGACACGGTCATGGAACAATGTGATGAGAAGAATTCCGGAGCATTGTGATGACAAGGGCCATGGAACATTGTGATGACACGGTATGGAACATTGTGATGACAGGAATTCTGGAGCATTGTGGTGACAAGGGCCATGGAACATTGTGATGACACGGTCATGGAACATTGTGATGACAAGAATTCTGGAGCATTGTGATGACAATGGCCATGGAGCATTGTGATGACACGGTATGGAACATTGTGATGACAAGAATTCTGGAGCATTGTGCTGACAAGGGCCATGGAGCATTGTGATGACACGGCCATGGAACATTGTGATGACAAGAATTCTGGAGCATTGTGATGACAAGGGCCATGGAGCATTGTGATGACACGGTCATGGAACATTGTGATGACAAGAATTCTGGAGCATTGTGATGACAAAGGCCATGGAGTATTGTGATGACACGGTCATGGAACATTGTAATGAGAAGAATTCTGGAGCATGGTCATGACAAGGGCCATGGAGCATTGTGATGACACGGCCATGGAACATTGTGATGACAAGAATTCTGGAGCATTGTGATGACAATGGCCATGGAGCATTGTGATGACACGGTATGGAACATTGTGATGACAAGAATTCTGGAGCATTGTGATGACAAGGACCATGGAGCATTGTGATGACACGGTCATGGAACATTGTGATGACAAGAATTCTGGAGCATTGTGATGACAAGGGCCATGGAGCATTTTGATGACACGGTCATGGAACATTGTGATGACAAGAATTCTGGAGCATTGTGCGGACAAGGGCCATGGAGCATTGTGATGACACAGTCATGGAACATTGTGATGAGAAGAATTCTGGAGCATTGTGCTGACAAGGGCCATGGAGCATTCTGATGACACGGTCATGGAACATTGTGATGAGAAGAATTCTGGAGCATTGTGCTGACAAGGGCCATGGAGCATTGTGATGATACGGTCATGGAACATTGTGATGAGAAGAATTCTGGAGCATTGTGCTGACAAGGGCCATGGAGCATTGTGATGATACGGTCATGGAACATTGTGATGACAAGAATTCTGGAGCATTGTGATGACAAGGGCCATGGAGCATTGTGATGACACGGTATGGAACATTGTGATGACAGGAATTCTGGAGCATTGTGCTGACAAGGGCCATGGAGCATTGTGATGACACGGTCATGGAACATTGTGATGACAAGAATTCTGGAGCATTGTGCTGACAAGGGCCATGGAGCATTGTGATGACACGGTCATGGAACATTGTAATGACAAGATTCTGGAGCATTGTGCTGACAAGGGCCATGGAGCATTGTGATGACACTATCATGGAACATTGTGATGAGAAGAATTCTGGAGCATTGTGATTAAAGGGCATGGAGCATTGTGATTAAAGGTGACAAGGAACATTTTGATGATATGGGCAGAGAACTCTGTGATGACTGTGGTCATGGAATATTGTGACAAAAGTTGTCATGGAACATTGTGCTGACAAGGGCCATGGAGCATTGTGATGCCACGGTCATGGAACATTGTGATGACAAGAATTCTGGAGCATTGTCATGACAAGGGCCATGGAGCATTGTGATGACACGGTCATGGAACATTGTGATGAGAAGAATTCTGGAGCATTGTGCTGACAAGGGCCATGGAGCATTGTGATGACACGGCCATGGAACATTTTGATGACAAGAATTCTGGAGCATTGTGATGACAAGGGCCACGGAGCATTGTGATGACACGGTCATGGAATATTGTGATGACAGGATTTCTGGAGCATTGTGCTGAAAAGGGCCATGGAGCATTGTGATGACACGGTCATGGAACATTGTGGTGAGAAGAATTCTGGGCATTGTGCTGACAAGGGCCATGGAGCATTGTGATGACACGGCCATGGAACATTGTGATGACAAGAATTCTGGAGCATTGTGATGACAAGGGCCATGGAGCATTGTGATGACACGGTCATGGAACATTGTGATGACAAGAATTCTGGAGCATTGTGATGACAAAGGCCATGGAGTATTGTGATGACACGGTCATGGAACGTTGTAATGAGAAGAATTCTGGAGCATTGTCATGACAAGGGCCATGGAGCATTGTGATGACACGGCCATGGAACATTGTGATGACAAGAATTCTGGAGCATTGTGATGACAATGGCCATGGAGCATTGTGATGACACGGTATGGAACATTGTGATGACAAGAATTCTGGAGCATTGTGATGACAAGTGCCATGGAGCATTGTGATGACACGGTCATGGAACATTGTGATGACAAGAATTCTGGAGCATTGTGATGACAAGGGCCATGGAGCATTGTGATGACACGGTCATGGAACATTGTGAAGACAAGAATTCTGGAGCATTGTGCGGACAAGGGCCATGGAGCATTGTGATGACACAGTCATGGAACATTGTGATGAGAAGAATTCTGGAGCATTGTGCTGACAAGGGCCATGGAGCATTGTGATGATACGGTCATGGAACAATGTGATGACAAGAATTCTGGAGCATTGTGATGACAAGGGCCATGGAACATTGTGATGACACGGTATGGAACATTGTGATGACAAGAATTCTGGAGCATTGTGCTGACAAGGGCCATGGAGCATTGTGATGACACGGTCATGGAACATTGTGATGACAAGAATTCTGGAGCATTGTGATGACAAGGGCCATGGAGCATTGTGATGACACGGTCATGGAACATTGTGATGACAAGAATTCTGGAGCATTGTGCGGAAAAGGGCCATGGAGCATTGTGATGACACGGTCATGGAACATTGTGATGAGAAGAATTCTGGAGCATTGTGCTGACAAGGGCCATGGAGCATTGTGATGATACGGTCATGGAACATTGTGACGACAAGAATTCTGGAGCATTGTGCGGAAAAAGTCCATGGAGCATTGTGATGACACGGTCATGGAACATTGTGATGAGAAGAATTCTGGAGCATTGTGATTAAAGGGCATGGAGCATTGTGATTAAAGGTGACAAGGAACATTGTGATGATATGGGCAGAGAACTCTGTGATGACTGTGGTCATGGAGTATTGTGACAAAATGTGTCATGGAACATTGTGCTGACAAGGGCCATCGAGCATTGTGATGACACGGTCATGGAACATTGTGATGACAAGAATTCTGGAGCATTGTGATGACAAGGGCCATGGAGCATTGTGATGACATGGTCAAGGATCATTGTGATGACAAGAATTCTGGAGCATTGTGCTGAAAAGGGCCATGGAGCATTGTGATGACACGGTCATGGAACAATGTGATGAGAAGAATTCCGGAGCATTGTGATGACAAGGGCCATGGAGCATTGTGATGACTCGGTCATGGAACATTGTGATGACAAGTATTCTGGAGCATTGTGCTGATGATGGCCATGGAGCTTTGTGATGACACAGTCAAGGAACATTGCGATGAAAAAGATTTCTGGAGCATTGTGATGAATGGGCATGGAGCATTGTGATTAAAGGTGACAAGGAACATTGTGATGATATGGGCAGAGAACTCTGTGATGACAGTGGTCATGGAGTATTGTGACAAAAAGTGTCATGGAACATTGTGTTGACAAGGGCCATGGAGCATTGTGATGACACGGTCATGGAACATTGTGATGACAAGAATTCTGGAGCATTGTGCGGACAAGGGCCATGGAGCATTGTGATGACACAGTCATGGAACATTGTGATGAGACGAATTCTGGAGCATTGTGCTGATAAGGGCCATGGAGCATTGTGATGATACGGTCATGGAACAATGTGATGACAAGAATTCTGGAGCATTGTGATGACAAGGGCCATGGAACATTGTGATGACACGGTATGGAACATTGTGATGACAAGAATTCTGGAGCATTGTGCTGACAAGGGCCATGGAGCATTGTGATGACACGGTCATGGGACATTGTGATGACAAGAATTCTGGAGCATTGTGATGACAAGGGCCATGGAGCATTGTGATGACACGGTCATGGAACATTGTGATGACAAGTACTCTGGAGCATTGTGCGGAAAAGGGCCATGGAGCATTGTGATGACACGGTCATGGAACATGGTGATGAGAAGAATTCTGGAGCATTGTGCTGACAAGGGCCCTGGAGCATTGTGATGATACGGTCATGGAACATTGTGATGACAAGAATTCTGGAGCATTGTGCGGAAAAAGGCCATGGAGCATTGTGATGAGACGGTCATGGAACATTGTGATGACAAGAATTCTGGAGCATTGTGATGACAAGGGCCATGGAGCATTGTGATGACACGGTCATGGAACATTGTGATGACAAGAATTCTGGAGCATTGTGCGGACAAGGGCCATGGAGCATTGTGATGACACAGTCATGGAACATTGTGATGAGAAGAATTCTGGAGCATTGTGCTGACAAGGGCCATGGAGCATTGTGATGATACGGTCATGGAACAATGTGATGACAAGAATTCTGGAGCATTGTGATGACAAGGGCCATGGAACATTGTGATGACACGGTATCGAACATTGTGATGACAAGAATTCTGGAGCATTGTGCTGACAAGGGCCATGGAGCATTGTGATGACACGGTCATGGAACATTGTGATGACAAGAATTCTGGAGCATTGTGATGACAAGGGCCATGGAGCATTGTGATGACACGGTCATGGAACATTGTGATGACAAGAATTCTGGAGCATTGTGCGGAAAAGGGCCATGGAGCATTGTGATGACACGGTCATGGAACATTGTGATGAGAAGAATCCTGGAGCATTGTGCTGACAAGTGCCATGGAGCATTGTGATGATACGGTCATGGAACATTGTGGTGACAAGAATTCTGGAGCATTGTGCGGAAAAAGGCCATGGAGCATTGTGATGACACGGTCATGGAACATTGTGATGAGAAGAATTCTGGAGCATTGTGCTGACAAGGGCCATGGAGCATTGTGATGATACGGTCATGGAACATTGTGATGACAAGAATTCTGGAGCATTGTGATGACAAGGGCCATGGAACATTGTGATGACACGGTATGGAACATTGTGATGACAGGAATTCTGGAGCATTGTGGTGACAAGGGCCATGGAACATTGTGATGACACGGCCATGGAACATTGTGATGACAAGAATTCTGGAGCATTGTGATGACAATGGCCATGGAGCATTGTGATGACACGTTATGGAACATTGTGATGACAAGAATTCTGGAGCATTGTGCTGACAAGGGCCATGGAGCATTGTGATGACACGGTCATGGAACATTGTGATGACAAGAATTCTGGAGCATTGTGATGACAAGGGCCATGGAGCATTGTGATGACACGGTCATGGAACATTGTGATGACAAGAATTCTGGAGCATTGTGCGGAAAAGGGCCATGGAGCATTGTGATGACAC
Source organism: Balaenoptera acutorostrata (assembly GCF_949987535.1). NCBI lineage: Eukaryota > Metazoa > Chordata > Mammalia > Artiodactyla > Balaenopteridae > Balaenoptera > Balaenoptera acutorostrata. The sequence goes on from NW_026646125.1 coordinate 158,334, forward strand.
GGTCATGGAACATTGTGATGAGAAGAATTCTGGGGCATTGTGCTGACAAGGGCCATGGAGCATTGTGATTATATGGTCATGGAACATTGTGATGACAAGAATTCTGGAGCATTATGATGACAAGGGCCATGGAGCATTGTGATGACACAGCCATGGAATATTGTGATGACAAGAATTCTGGAGCATTGTGATGACAATGGCCATGGAGCATTGTGATGACACGGTCATGGAACATTGTGATGAGAAGAATTCTGGAGCATTGTGATTAAAGGGCATGGAGCATTGTGATTAAAGGTGACAAGGAACATTGTGATGATATGGGCAGAGAACTCTGTGATGACTGTGGTCATGGAGTATTGTGACAAAATGTGTCATGGAACATTGTGCTGACAAGGGCCATCGAGCATTGTGATGACACGGTCATGGAACATTGTGATGACAAGAATTCTGGAGCATTGTGATGACAAGGGCCATGGAGCATTGTGATGACACGGTCAAGGATCATTGTGATGACAAGAATTCTGGAGCATTGTGCTGAAAAGGGCCATGGAGCATTGTGATGACACGGTCATGGAACAATGTGATGAGAAGAATTCCGGAGCATTGTGATGACAAGGGCCATGGAGCATTGTGATGACTCGGTCATGGAACATTGTGATGACAAGTATTCTGGAGCATTGTGCTGATGAGGGCCATGGAGCTTTGTGATGACACAGTCAAGGAACATTGCGATGAAAAAGATTTCTGGAGCATTGTGATGAAAGGGCATGGAGAATTGTGATTAAAGGTGACAAGGAACATTGTGATGATATGGGCAGAGAACTCTGTGATGACAGTGGTCATGGAGTATTGTGACAAAAAGTGTCATGGAACATTGTGTTGACAAGGGCCATGGAGCATTGTGATGACACGGTCATGGAACATTGTGATGACAAGTATTCTGGAGCATTGTGCGGACAAGGGCCATGGAGCATTGTGATGACACAGTCATGGAACATTGTGATGAGAAGAATTCTGGAGCATTATGATGACAATGGCCATGGAGCATTGTGATGACACGGTCATGGAACATTGTGATGGCAGGAATTCTGGAGCATTGTGCTGAAAAGGGCCATGGAGTATTGCGATGACACGGTCATGGAACAATGTGATGAGAAGAATTCCGGAGCATTGTGATGACAAGGGCCATGGAGCATTGTGATGACACGGTCATGGAACATTGTGATGACAATAATTCTGGAGTATTGTGCTGATGACGGCCATCGAGCATTGTGATGACACAGTCAAGGAACATTGCGATGAAAAAGATTTCTGGAGCATTGTGATGAAAGGGCATGGAGAATTGTGATTAAAGGTGACAAGGAACATTGTGATGATATGGGCAGAGAACTCTGTGATGACAGTGGTCATGGAGTATTGTGACAAAAAGTGTCATGGAACATTGTGTTGACAAGGGCCATGGAGCATTGTGATGACACGGTCATGGAACATTGTGATGACAAGTATTCTGGAGCATTGTGCGGACAAGGGCCATGGAGCATTGTGATGACACAGTCATGGAACATTGTGATGAGAAGAATTCTGGAGCATTGTGCTGACAAGGGCCATGGAGCATTGTGATGATACGGTCATGGAACAATGTGATGACAAGAATTCTGGAGCATTGTGATGACAAGGGCCATGGAACATTGTGATGACACGGTATGGAACATTGTGATGACAAGAATTCTGGAGCATTGTGCTGACAAGGGCCATGGAGCATTGTGATGACACGGTCATGGAACATTGTGATGACAAGTATTCTGGAGCATTGTGATGACAAGGGCCATGGAGCCTTGTGATGACACGGTCATGGAACATTGTGATGACAAGAATTCTGGAGCATTGTGCGGAAAAGGGCCATGGAGCATTGTGATGACACGGTCATGGAACATTGTGATGAGAAGAATTCTGGAGCATTGTGCTGACAAGGGCCATGGAGCATTGTGATGATACGGTCATGGAACATTGTGATGACAAGAATTCTGGAGCATTGTGCGGAAAAAGGCCATGGAGCATTGTGATGACACGGTCATGGAACATTGTGATGAGAAGAATTCTGGAGCATTGTGCTGACAAGGGCCATGGAGCATTGTGATGATACGGTCATGGAACATTGTGATGACAAGAATTCTGGAGCATTGTGATGACAAGGGCCATGGAACATTGTGATGACACGGTATGGAACATTGTGATGACAGGAATTCTGGAGCATTGTGGTGACAAGGGCCATGGAACATTGTGATGACACGGCCATGGAACATTGTGATGACAAGAATTCTGGAGCATTGTGATGACAAGGGCCATGGAGCATTGTGATGACACGGTCAAGGATCATTGTGATGACAAGAATTCTGGAGCATTGTGCTGAAAAGGGCCATGGAGCATTGTGATGACACGGTCATGGAACAATGTGATGAGAAGAATTCCGGAGCATTGTGATGACAAGGGCCATGGAACATTGTGATGACACGGTATGGAACATTGTGATGACAGGAATTCTGGAGCATTGTGGTGACAAGGGCCATGGAACATTGTGATGACACGGTCATGGAACATTGTGATGACAAGAATTCTGGAGCATTGTGATGACAATGGCCATGGAGCATTGTGATGACACGGTATGGAACATTGTGATGACAAGAATTCTGGAGCATTGTGCTGACAAGGGCCATGGAGCATTGTGATGACACGGCCATGGAACATTGTGATGACAAGAATTCTGGAGCATTGTGATGACAAGGGCCATGGAGCATTGTGATGACACGGTCATGGAACATTGTGATGACAAGAATTCTGGAGCATTGTGATGACAAAGGCCATGGAGTATTGTGATGACACGGTCATGGAACATTGTAATGAGAAGAATTCTGGAGCATGGTCATGACAAGGGCCATGGAGCATTGTGATGACACGGCCATGGAACATTGTGATGACAAGAATTCTGGAGCATTGTGATGACAATGGCCATGGAGCATTGTGATGACACGGTATGGAACATTGTGATGACAAGAATTCTGGAGCATTGTGATGACAAGGACCATGGAGCATTGTGATGACACGGTCATGGAACATTGTGATGACAAGAATTCTGGAGCATTGTGATGACAAGGGCCATGGAGCATTTTGATGACACGGTCATGGAACATTGTGATGACAAGAATTCTGGAGCATTGTGCGGACAAGGGCCATGGAGCATTGTGATGACACAGTCATGGAACATTGTGATGAGAAGAATTCTGGAGCATTGTGCTGACAAGGGCCATGGAGCATTCTGATGACACGGTCATGGAACATTGTGATGAGAAGAATTCTGGAGCATTGTGCTGACAAGGGCCATGGAGCATTGTGATGATACGGTCATGGAACATTGTGATGAGAAGAATTCTGGAGCATTGTGCTGACAAGGGCCATGGAGCATTGTGATGATACGGTCATGGAACATTGTGATGACAAGAATTCTGGAGCATTGTGATGACAAGGGCCATGGAGCATTGTGATGACACGGTATGGAACATTGTGATGACAGGAATTCTGGAGCATTGTGCTGACAAGGGCCATGGAGCATTGTGATGACACGGTCATGGAACATTGTGATGACAAGAATTCTGGAGCATTGTGCTGACAAGGGCCATGGAGCATTGTGATGACACGGTCATGGAACATTGTAATGACAAGATTCTGGAGCATTGTGCTGACAAGGGCCATGGAGCATTGTGATGACACTATCATGGAACATTGTGATGAGAAGAATTCTGGAGCATTGTGATTAAAGGGCATGGAGCATTGTGATTAAAGGTGACAAGGAACATTTTGATGATATGGGCAGAGAACTCTGTGATGACTGTGGTCATGGAATATTGTGACAAAAGTTGTCATGGAACATTGTGCTGACAAGGGCCATGGAGCATTGTGATGCCACGGTCATGGAACATTGTGATGACAAGAATTCTGGAGCATTGTCATGACAAGGGCCATGGAGCATTGTGATGACACGGTCATGGAACATTGTGATGAGAAGAATTCTGGAGCATTGTGCTGACAAGGGCCATGGAGCATTGTGATGACACGGCCATGGAACATTTTGATGACAAGAATTCTGGAGCATTGTGATGACAAGGGCCACGGAGCATTGTGATGACACGGTCATGGAATATTGTGATGACAGGATTTCTGGAGCATTGTGCTGAAAAGGGCCATGGAGCATTGTGATGACACGGTCATGGAACATTGTGGTGAGAAGAATTCTGGAGCATTGTGCTGACAAGGGCCATGGAGCATTGTGATGACACGGCCATGGAACATTGTGATGACAAGAATTCTGGAGCATTGTGATGACAAGGGCCATGGAGCATTGTGATGACACGGTCATGGAACATTGTGATGACAAGAATTCTGGAGCATTGTGATGACAAAGGCCATGGAGTATTGTGATGACACGGTCATGGAACGTTGTAATGAGAAGAATTCTGGAGCATTGTCATGACAAGGGCCATGGAGCATTGTGATGACACGGCCATGGAACATTGTGATGACAAGAATTCTGGAGCATTGTGATGACAATGGCCATGGAGCATTGTGATGACACGGTATGGAACATTGTGATGACAAGAATTCTGGAGCATTGTGATGACAAGTGCCATGGAGCATTGTGATGACACGGTCATGGAACATTGTGATGACAAGAATTCTGGAGCATTGTGATGACAAGGGCCATGGAGCATTGTGATGACACGGTCATGGAACATTGTGATGACAAGAATTCTGGAGCATTGTGCGGACAAGGGCCATGGAGCATTGTGATGACACAGTCATGGAACATTGTGATGAGAAGAATTCTGGAGCATTGTGCTGACAAGGGCCATGGAGCATTGTGATGATACGGTCATGGAACAATGTGATGACAAGAATTCTGGAGCATTGTGATGACAAGGGCCATGGAACATTGTGATGACACGGTATGGAACATTGTGATGACAAGAATTCTGGAGCATTGTGCTGACAAGGGCCATGGAGCATTGTGATGACACGGTCATGGAACATTGTGATGACAAGAATTCTGGAGCATTGTGATTACAAGGGCCATGGAGCATTGTGATGACACGGTCATGGAACATTGTGATGACAAGAATTCTGGAGCATTGTGCGGAAAAGGGCCATGGAGCATTGTGATGACACGGTCATGGAACATTGTGATGAGAAGAATTCTGGAGCATTGTGCTGACAAGGGCCATGGAGCATTGTGATGATACGGTCATGGAACATTGTGATGACAAGAATTCTGGAGCATTGTGCGGAAAAAGTCCATGGAGCATTGTGATGACACGGTCATGGAACATTGTGATGAGAAGAATTCTGGAGCATTGTGCTGACAAGGGCCATGGAGCATTGTGATGATACGGTCATGGAACATTGTGATGACAAGAATTCTGGAGCATTGTGATGACAAGGGCCATGGAACATTGTGATGACACGGTATGGAACATTGTGATGACAGGAATTCTGGAGCATTGTGGTGACAAGGGCCATGGAACATTGTGATGACACGGCCATGGAACATTGTGATGACAAGAATTCTGGAGCATTGTGATGACAATGGCCATGGAGCATTGTGATGACACGGTATGGAACATTGTGATGACAAGAATTCTGGAGCATTGTGCTGACAAGGGCCATGGAGCATTGTGATGACACGGCCATGGAACATTGTGATGACAAGGGCCATGGAGCATTGTAATGACACGGTCATGGAACATTGTGATGACAAGAATTCTGGAGCATTGTGATGACTAGGGCCATGGAGCATTGTGATGACACGGTCATGGAACATTGTGATGACAAGAATTCTGGAGCATTTTGCGGAAAAGGGCCATGGAGCATTGTGATGACACGGTCATGGAACATTGTGATGAGAAGTATTCTGGAGCATTGTGCTGACAAGGGCCATGGAGCATTGTGATGATACGGTCATAGAACATTGTGATGACAAGAATTCTGGAGCATTGTGATGACAAGGGCCATGGAGCATTGTGATGACACGGTATGGAACATTGTGATGACAAGAATTCGGGAGCATTGTGATGACAAGGGCCATGGAGCATTGTGATGACACGGTCATGAAACATTGTGATGAAAGGAATTCTGGAGCATTGTGCTGAAAAGGGCCATGGAGCATTGTGATGACATGGTTATGGAACAATGTGATGAGAAGAATTCCGGAGCATTGTGATGACAAGGGCCATGGAGCATTGTGATCACACAGTCATGGAACATTGTGATGAGAAGAATTCTGGAGCATTGTGCTGACAAGGGCCATGGAACATTGTGATGACACGGTCATGGAACATTGTGATGACAAGAATTCTGGACCATTGTGCTGACAAGGGCCATGGAGCATTGTGATGACACGGTCATGGAACATTGTGATGACAAGAATTCTGGACCATTGTGATGACAAGGGCCATGGAGCATTGTGATGACACGATCATGGAACATTGTGATGAGAAGAATTCTGGAGCATTGTGATTAAAGGGCATGGAGCATTGTGATTAAAGGTGACAAGGAACATTTTGATGATATGGGCAGAGAACTCTGTGATGACTGTGGTCATGGAATATTGTGACAAAAGTTGTCATGGAACATTGTGCTGACAAGGGCCATGGAGCATTGTGATGCCACGGTCATGGAACATTGTGATGACAAGAATTCTGGACCATTGTGCTGACAAGGGCCATGGAGCATTGTGATGACACGGTCATGGAACATTGTGATGACAAGAATTCTGGACCATTGTGATGACAAGGGCCATGGAGCATTGTGATGACACGATCATGGAACATTGTGATGAGAAGAATTCTGGAGCATTGTGATTAAAGGGCATGGAGCATTGTGATTAAAGGTGACAAGGAACATTTTGATGATATGGGCAGAGAACTCTGTGATGACTGTGGTCATGGAATATTGTGACAAAAGTTGTCATGGAACATTGTGCTGACAAGGGCCATGGAGCATTGTGATGCCACGGTCATGGAACATTGTGATGACAAGAATTCTGGAGCATTGTCATGACAAGGGCCATGGAGCATTGTGATGACACGGTCATGGAACATTGTGATGAGAAGAATTCTGGAGCATTGTGCTGACAAGGGCCATGGAGCATTGTGATGACACGGCCATGGAACATTTTGATGACAAGAATTCTGGAGCATTGTGATGACAAGGGCCACGGAGCATTGTGATGACACGGTCATGGAATATTGTGATGACAGGATTTCTGGAGCATTGTGCTGAAAAGGGCCATGGAGCATTGTGATGACACGGTCATGGAACATTGTGATGAGAAGAATTCTGGAGCATTGTGCTGACAAGGGCCATGGAGCATTGTGATGACACGGCCATGGAACATTGTGATGACAAGAATTCTGGAGCATTGTGATGACAAGGGCCATGGAGCATTGTGATGACACGGTCATGGAACATTGTGATGACAAGAATTCTGGAGCATTGTGATGACAAAGGCCATGGAGTATTGTGATGACACGGTCATGGAACGTTGTAATGAGAAGAATTCTGGAGCATTGTCATGACAAGGGCCATGGAGCATTGTGATGACACGGCCATGGAACATTGTGATGACAAGAATTCTGGAGCATTGTGATGACAATGGCCATGGAGCATTGTGATGACACGGTATGGAACATTGTGATGACAAGAATTCTGGAGCATTGTGATGACAAGGGCCATGGAGCATTGTGATGACACGGTCATGGAACATTGTGATGACAAGAATTCTGGAGCATTGTGATGACAAGGGCCATGGAGCATTGTGATGACACGGTCATGGAACATTGTGATGACAAGAATTCTGGAGCATTGTGCGGACAAGGGCCATGGAGCATTGTGATGACACAGTCATGGAACATTGTGATGAGAAGAATTCTGGAGCATTGTGCTGACAAGGGCCATGGAGCATTGTGATGATACGGTCATGGAACAATGTGATGACAAGAATTCTGGAGCATTGTGATAACAAGGGCCATGGAACATTGTGATGACACGGTATGGAACATTGTGATGACAAGAATTCTGGAGCATTGTGCTGACAAGGGCCATGGAGCATTGTGATGACACGGTCATGGAACATTGTGATGACAAGAATTCTGGAGCATTGTGATGACAAGGGCCATGGAGCATTGTGATGACACGGTCATGGAACATTGTGATGACAAGAATTCTGGAGCATTGTGCGGAAAATGGCCATGGAGCATTGTGATGACACGGTCATGGAACATTGTGATGAGAAGAATTCTGGAGCATTGTGCTGACAAGGGCCATGGAGCATTGTGATGATACGGTCATGGAACATTGTGATGACAAGAATTCTGGAGCATTGTGCGGAAAAAGGCCATGGAGCATTGTGATGACACGGTCATGAAACATTGTGATGAGAAGAATTCTGGAGCATTGTGCTGACAAGGGCCATGGAGCATTGTGATGATACGGTCATGGAACATTGTGATGACAAGAATTCTGGAGCATTGTGATGACAAGGGCCATGGAACATTGTGATGACACGGTATGGAACATTGTGATGACAGGAATTCTGGAGCATTGTGGTGACAAGGGCCATGGAACATTGTGATGACACGGCCATGGAACATTGTGATGACAAGAATTCTGGAGCATTGTGATGACAATGGCCATGGAGCATTGTGATGACACGGTATGGAACATTGTGATGACAAGAATTCTGGAGAATTGTGCTGACAAGGGCCATGGAGCATTGTGATGACACGGTATGGAACATTGTGATGACAGGAATTCTGGAGCATTGTGCTGACAAGGGCCATGGAGCATTGTGATGACACGGTCATGGAACATTGTGATGACAAGAATTCTGGAGCATTGTGCTGACAAGGGCCATGGAGCATTGTGATGACACGGTCATGGAACATTGTAATGACAAGATTCTGGAGCATTGTGCTGACAAGGGCCATGGAGCATTGTGATGACACGGCCATGGAACATTGTGATGACAAGGGCCATGGAGCATTGTGATGACACGGTCATGGAACATTGTGATGACAAGAATTCTGGAGCATTGTGATGACAAGGGCCATGGAGCATTGTGATGACACTGTCATGGAACATTGTGATGACAAGAATTCTGGAGCATTGTGCGGACAAGGGCCATGGAGCATTGTGATGACACGGTCATGGAACATTGTGATGAGAAGAATTCTGGAGCATTGTGCTGACAAGGTCCATGGAGCATTGTGATGACACGGCCATGGAACATTGTGATGACAAGGGCCATGGAGCATTGTAATGACACGGTCATGGAACATTGTGATGACAAGAATTCTGGAGCATTGTGATGACAAGGGCCATGGAGCATTGTGATGACACGGTCATGGAACATTGTGATGACAAGAATTCTGGAGCATTTTGCGGAAAATGGCCATGGAGCATTGTGATGACACGGTCATGGAACATTGTGATGAGAAGTATTCTGGAGCATTGTGCTGACAAGGGCCATGGAGCATTGTGATGATACGGTCATAGAACATTGTGATGACAAGAATTCTGGAGCATTGTGATGACAAGGGCCATGGAGCATTGTGATGACACGGTATGGAACATTGTGATGACAAGAATTCGGGAGCATTGTGATGACAAGGGCCATGGAGCATTGTGATGACACGGTCATGAAACATTGTGATGAAAGGAATTCTGGAGCATTGTGCTGAAAAGGGCCATGGAGCATTGTGATGACATGGTTATGGAACAATGTGATGAGAAGAATTCCGGAGCATTGTGATGACAAGGGCCATGGAGCATTGTGATCACACAGTCATGGAACATTGTGATGAGAAGAATTCTGGAGCATTGTGCTGACAAGGGCCATGGAACATTGTGATGACACGGTCATGGAACATTGTGATGACAAGAATTCTGGACCATTGTGCTGACAAGGGCCATGGAGCATTGTGATGACACGGTCATGGAACATTGTGATGACAAGAATTCTGGACCATTGTGATGACAAGGGCCATGGAGCATTGTGATGACACGATCATGGAACATTGTGATGAGAAGAATTCTGGAGCATTGTGATTAAAGGGCATGGAGCATTGTGATTAAAGGTGACAAGGAACATTTTGATGATATGGGCAGAGAACTCTGTGATGACTGTGGTCATGGAATATTGTGACAAAAGTTGTCATGGAACATTGTGCTGACAAGGGCCATGGAGCATTGTGATGCCACGGTCATGGAACATTGTGATGACAAGAATTCTGGAGCATTGTCATGACAAGGGCCATGGAGCATTGTGATGACACGGTCATGGAACATTGTGATGAGAAGAATTCTGGAGCATTGTGCTGACAAGGGCCATGGAGCATTGTGATGACACGGCCATGGAACATTTTGATGACAAGAATTCTGGAGCATTGTGATGACAAGGGCCACGGAGCATTGTGATGACACGGTCATGGAATATTGTGATGACAGGATTTCTGGAGCATTGTGCTGAAAAGGGCCATGGAGCATTGTGATGACACGGTCATGGAATATTGTGATGAGAAGAATTCTGGAGCATTGTGCTGACAAGGGCCATGGAGCATTGTGATGACACGGCCATGGAACATTGTGATGACAAGAATTCTGGAGCATTGTGATGACAAAGGCCATGGAGTATTGTGATGACACGGTCATGGAACGTTGTAATGAGAAGAATTCTGGAGCATTGTCATGACAAGGGCCATGGAGCATTGTGATGACACGGCCATGGAACATTGTGATGACAAGAATTCTGGAGCATTGTGATGACAAGGGCCATGGAACATTGTGATAACACGGTATGGAACATTGTGATGACAGGAATTCTGGAGCATTGTGGTGACAAGGGCCATGGAACATTGTGATGACACGGCCATGGAACATTGTGATGACAAGAATTCTGGAGCATTGTGATGACAAGGGCCATGGAGCATTGTGATGACACGGTCAAGGATCATTGTGATGACAAGAATTCTGGAGCATTGTGCTGAAAAGGGCCATGGAGCATTGTGATGACACGGTCATGGAACAATGTGATGAGAAGAATTCCGGAGCATTGTGATGACAAGGGCCATGGAGCATTGTGATGACTCGGTCATGGAACATTGTGATGACAAGTATTCTGGAGCATTGTGCTGATGAGGGCCATGGAGCTTTGTGATGACACAGTCAAGGAACATTGCGATGAAAAAGATTTCTGGAGCATTGTGATGAAAGGGCATGGAGAATTGTGATTAAAGGTGACAAGGAACATTGTGATGATATGGGCAGAGAACTCTGTGATGACAGTGGTCATGGAGTATTGTGACAAAAAGTGTCATGGAACATTGTGTTGACAAGGGCCATGGAGCATTGTGATGACACGGTCATGGAACATTGTGATGACAAGTATTCTGGAGCATTGTGCGGACAAGGGCAATGGAGCATTGTGATGACACAGTCATGGAACATTGTGATGAGAAGAATTCTGGAGCATTGTGCTGACAAGGGCCATGGAGCATTGTGATGATACGGTCATGGAACAATGTGATGACAAGAATTCTGGAGCATTGTGATGACAAGGGCCATGGAACACTGTGATGACACGGTATGGAACATTGTGATGACAAGAATTCTGGAGCATTGTGCTGACAAGGGCCATGGAGCATTGTGATGACACGGTCATGGAACATTGTGATGACAAGTATTCTGGAGCATTGTGATGACAAGGGCCATGGAGCATTGTGATGACACGGTCATGGAACATTGTGATGACAAGAATTCTGGAGCATTGTGCGGAAAAGGGCCATGGAGCATTGTGATGACACGGTCATGGAACATTGTGATGAGAAGAATTCTGGAGCATTGTGCTGACAAGGGCCATGGAGCATTGTGATGATACGGTCATGGAACATTGTGATGACAAGAATTCTGGAGCATTGTGCGGAAAAAGGCCATGGAGCATTGTGATGACACGGTCATGGAACATTGTGATGAGAAGAATTCTGGAGCATTGTGCTGACAAGGGCCATGGAGCATTGTGATGACACGGTCATGGAACATTGTGATGAGAAGAATTCTGGAGCATTGTGATTAAAGGGCATGGAGCATTGTGATTAAAGGTGACAAGGAACATTGTGATGATATGGGCAGAGAACTCTGTGATGACTGTGGTCATGGAGTATTGTGACAAAATGTGTCATGGAACATTGTGCTGACAAGGGCCATCGAGCATTGTGATGACACGGTCATGGAACATTGTGATGACAAGAATTCTGGAGCATTGTGATGACAAGGGCCATGGAGAATTGTGATGACACGGTCAAGGATCATTGTGATGACAAGAATTCTGGAGCATTGTGCTGAAAAGGGCCATGGAGCATTGTGATGACACGGTCATGGAACATTGTGATGAGAAGAATTCTGGGGCATTGTGCTGACAAGGGCCATGGAGCATTGTGATTATACGGTCATGGAACATTGTGATGACAAGAATTCTGGAGCATTATGATGACAAGGGCCATGGAGCATTGTGATGACACAGCCATGGAATATTGTGATGACAAGAATTCTGGAGCATTGTGATGACAATGGCCATGGAGCATTGTGATGACACGGTCATGGAACATTGTGATGAGAAGAATTCTGGAGCATTGTGATTAAAGGGCATGGAGCATTGTGATTAAAGGTGACAAGGAACATTGTGATGATATGGGCAGAGAACTCTGTGATGACTGTGGTCATGGAGTATTGTGACAAAATGTGTCATGGAACATTGTGCTGACAAGGGCCATCGAGCATTGTGATGACACGGTCATGGAACATTGTGATGACAAGAATTCTGGAGCATTGTGATGACAAGGGCCATGGAGAATTGTGATGACACGGTCAAGGATCATTGTGATGACAAGAATTCTGGAGCATTGTGCTGAAAAGGGCCATGGAGCATTGTGATGACACGGTCATGGAACATTGTGATGAGAAGAATTCTGGGGCATTGTGCTGACAAGGGCCATGGAGCATTGTGATTATACGGTCATGGAACATTGTGATGACAAGAATTCTGGAGCATTATGATGACAAGGGCCATGGAGCATTGTGATGACACAGCCATGGAATATTGTGATGACAAGAATTCTGGAGCATTGTGATGACAATGGCCATGGAGCATTGTGATGACACGGTCATGGAACATTGTGATGAGAAGAATTCTGGAGCATTGTGATTAAAGGGCATGGAGCATTGTGATTAAAGGTGACAAGGAACATTGTGATGATATGGGCAGAGAACTCTGTGATGACTGTGGTCATGGAGTATTGTGACAAAATGTGTCATGGAACATTGTGCTGACAAGGGCCATCGAGCATTGTGATGACACGGTCATGGAACATTGTGATGACAAGAATTCTGGAGCATTGTGATGACAAGGGCCATGGAGCATTGTGATGACACGGTCAAGGATCATTGTGATGACAAGAATTCTGGAGCATTGTGCTGAAAAGGGCCATGGAGCATTGTGATGACACGGTCATGGAACAATGTGATGAGAAGAATTCCGGAGCATTGTGATGACAAGGGCCATGGAGCATTGTGATGACTCGGTCATGGAACATTGTGATGACAAGTATTCTGGAGCATTGTGCTGATGACTGCCATGGAGCTTTGTGATGACACAGTCAAGGAACATTGCGATGAAAAAGATTTCTGGAGCATTGTGATGAAAGGGCATGGAGCATTGTGATTAAAGGTGACAAGGAACATTGTGATGATATGGGCAGAGAACTCTGTGATGACAGTGGTCATGGAGTATTGTGACAAAAAGTGTCATGGAACATTGTGTTGACAAGGGCCATGGAGCATTGTGATGACACGGTCATGGAACATTGTGATGACAAGAATTCTGGAGCATTGTGCGGACAAGGGCCATGGAGCATTGTGATGACACAGTCATGGAACATTGTGATGAGTAGAATTCTGGAGCATTGTGCTGACAAGGGCCATGGAGCATTGTGATGATACGGTCATGGAACAATGTGATGACAAGAATTCTGGAGCATTGTGATGACAAGGGCCATGGAACATTGTGATGACACGGTATGGAACATTGTGATGACAAGAATTCTGGAGCATTGTGCTGACAAGGGCCATGGAGCATTGTGATGACACGGTCATGGAACATTGTGATGACAAGAATTCTGGAGCATTGTGATGACAAGGGCCATGGAGCATTGTGATGACACGGTCATGGAACAGTGTGATGACAAGAACTCTGGAGCATTGTGCGGAAAAGGGCCATGGAGCATTGTGATGACACGGTCATGGAACATTGTGATGAGAAGAATTCTGGAGCATTGTGCTGACAAGGGCCATGGAGCATTGTGATGACACGGTCATGGAACATTGTGATGACAAGAATTCTGGAGCATTGTGCTGACAAGGGCCATGGAGCATTGTGATGACACGGTCATGGAACATTGTGATGACAAGAATTCTGGAGCATTGTGCGGAAAAGGGCCATGGAGCATTGTGATGACACGGTCATGGAACATTGTGATGAGAAGAATTCTGGGGCATTGTGCTGACAAGGGCCATGGAGCATTGTGATTATACGTTCATGGAACATTGTGATGACAAGAATTCTGGAGCATTATGATGACAAGGGCCATGGAGCATTGTGATGACACAGCCATGGAATATTGTGATGACAAGAATTCTGGAGCATTGTGATGACAATGGCCATGGAGCATTGTGATGACACGGTCATGGAACAGTGTGATGACAAGAACTCTGGAGCATTGTGCGGAAAAGGGCCATGGAGCATTGTGATGACATGGTTATGGAACAATGTGATGAGAAGAATTCCGGAGCATTGTGATGACAAGGGCCATGGAGCATTGTGATCACACAGTCATGGAACATTGTGATGAGAAGAATTCTGGAGCATTGTGCTGACAAGGGCCATGGAACATTGTGATGACACGGTCATGGAACATTGTGATGACAAGAATTCTGGACCATTGTGCTGACAAGGGCCATGGAGCATTGTGATGACACGGTCATGGAACATTGTGATGACAAGAATTCTGGACCATTGTGATGACAAGGGCCATGGAGCATTGTGATGACACGATCATGGAACATTGTGATGAGAAGAATTCTGGAGCATTGTGATTAAAGGGCATGGAGCATTGTGATTAAAGGTGACAAGGAACATTTTGATGATATGGGCAGAGAACTCTGTGATGACTGTGGTCATGGAATATTGTGACAAAAGTTGTCATGGAACATTGTGCTGACAAGGGCCATGGAGCATTGTGATGCCACGGTCATGGAACATTGTGATGACAAGAATTCTGGAGCATTGTCATGACAAGGGCCATGGAGCATTGTGATGACACGGTCATGGAACATTGTGATGAGAAGAATTCTGGAGCATTGTGCTGACAAGGGCCATGGAGCATTGTGATGACACGGCCATGGAACATTTTGATGACAAGAATTCTGGAGCATTGTGATGACAAGGGCCACGGAGCATTGTGATGACACGGTCATGGAATATTGTGATGACAGGATTTCTGGAGCATTGTGCTGAAAAGGGCCATGGAGCATTGTGATGACACGGTCATGGAATATTGTGATGAGAAGAATTCTGGAGCATTGTGCTGACAAGGGCCATGGAGCATTGTGATGACACGGCCATGGAACATTGTGATGACAAGAATTCTGGAGCATTGTGATGACAAAGGCCATGGAGTATTGTGATGACACGGTCATGGAACGTTGTAATGAGAAGAATTCTGGAGCATTGTCATGACAAGGGCCATGGAGCATTGTGATGACACGGCCATGGAACATTGTGATGACAAGAATTCTGGAGCATTGTGATGACAAGGGCCATGGAACATTGTGATAACACGGTATGGAACATTGTGATGACAGGAATTCTGGAGCATTGTGGTGACAAGGGCCATGGAACATTGTGATGACACGGCCATGGAACATTGTGATGACAAGAATTCTGGAGCATTGTGATGACAAGGGCCATGGAGCATTGTGATGACACGGTCAAGGATCATTGTGATGACAAGAATTCTGGAGCATTGTGCTGAAAAGGGCCATGGAGCATTGTGATGACACGGTCATGGAACAATGTGATGAGAAGAATTCCGGAGCATTGTGATGACAAGGGCCATGGAGCATTGTGATGACTCGGTCATGGAACATTGTGATGACAAGTATTCTGGAGCATTGTGCTGATGAGGGCCATGGAGCTTTGTGATGACACAGTCAAGGAACATTGCGATGAAAAAGATTTCTGGAGCATTGTGATGAAAGGGCATGGAGAATTGTGATTAAAGGTGACAAGGAACATTGTGATGATATGGGCAGAGAACTCTGTGATGACAGTGGTCATGGAGTATTGTGACAAAAAGTGTCATGGAACATTGTGTTGACAAGGGCCATGGAGCATTGTGATGACACGGTCATGGAACATTGTGATGACAAGTATTCTGGAGCATTGTGCGGACAAGGGCAATGGAGCATTGTGATGACACAGTCATGGAACATTGTGATGAGAAGAATTCTGGAGCATTGTGCTGACAAGGGCCATGGAGCATTGTGATGATACGGTCATGGAACAATGTGATGACAAGAATTCTGGAGCATTGTGATGACAAGGGCCATGGAACATTGTGATGACACGGTATGGAACATTGTGATGACAAGAATTCTGGAGCATTGTGCTGACAAGGGCCATGGAGCATTGTGATGACACGGTCATGGAACATTGTGATGACAAGTATTCTGGAGCATTGTGATGACAAGGGCCATGGAGCATTGTGATGACACGGTCATGGAACATTGTGATGACAAGAATTCTGGAGCATTGTGCGGAAAAGGGCCATGGAGCATTGTGATGACACGGTCATGGAACATTGTGATGAGAAGAATTCTGGAGCATTGTGCTGACAAGGGCCATGGAGCATTGTGATGATACGGTCATGGAACATTGTGATGACAAGAATTCTGGAGCATTGTGCGGAAAAAGGCCATGGAGCATTGTGATGACACGGTCATGGAACATTGTGATGAGAAGAATTCTGGAGCATTGTGCTGACAAGGGCCATGGAGCATTGTGATGATACGGTCATGGAACATTGTGATGACAAGAATTCTGGAGCATTGTGATGACAAGGGCCATGGAACATTGTGATGACACGGTATGGAACATTGTGATGACAGGAATTCTGGAGCATTGTGGTGACAAGGGCCATGGAACATTGTGATGACACGGTCATGGAACATTGTGATGACAAGAATTCTGGAGCATTGTGATGACAATGGCCATGGAGCATTGTGATGACACGGTATGGAACAATGTGATGACAAGAATTCTGGAGCATTGTGCGGAAAAGGGCCATGGAGCATTGTGATGACACGGTCATGGAACATTGTGATGAGAAGAATTCTGGGGCATTGTGCTGACAAGGGCCATGGAGCATTGTGATTATACGTTCATGGAACATTGTGATGACAAGAATTCTGGAGCATTATGATGACAAGGGCCATGGAGCATTGTGATGACACAGCCATGGAATATTGTGATGACAAGAATTCTGGAGCATTGTGATGACAATGGCCATGGAGCATTGTGATGACACGGTCATGGAACATTGTGATGAGAAGAATTCTGGAGCATTGTGATTAAAGGGCATGGAGCATTGTGATTAAAGGTGACAAGGAACATTGTGATGATATGGGCAGAGAACTCTGTGATGACTGTGGTCATGGAGTATTGTGACAAAATGTGTCATGGAACATTGTGCTGACAAGGGCCATCGAGCATTGTGATGACACGGTCATGGAACATTGTGATGACAAGAATTCTGGAGCATTGTGATGACAAGGGCCATGGAGAATTGTGATGACACGGTCAAGGATCATTGTGATGACAAGAATTCTGGAGCATTGTGCTGAAAAGGGCCATGGAGCATTGTGATGACACGGTCATGGAACATTGTGATGAGAAGAATTCTGGGGCATTGTGCTGACAAGGGCCATGGAGCATTGTGATTATACGGTCATGGAACATTGTGATGACAAGAATTCTGGAGCATTATGATGACAAGGGCCATGGAGCATTGTGATGACACAGCCATGGAATATTGTGATGACAAGAATTCTGGAGCATTGTGATGACAATGGCCATGGAGCATTGTGATGACACGGTCATGGAACATTGTGATGAGAAGAATTCTGGAGCATTGTGATTAAAGGGCATGGAGCATTGTGATTAAAGGTGACAAGGAACATTGTGATGATATGGGCAGAGAACTCTGTGATGACTGTGGTCATGGAGTATTGTGACAAAATGTGTCATGGAACATTGTGCTGACAAGGGCCATCGAGCATTGTGATGACACGGTCATGGAACATTGTGATGACAAGAATTCTGGAGCATTGTGATGACAAGGGCCATGGAGAATTGTGATGACACGGTCAAGGATCATTGTGATGACAAGAATTCTGGAGCATTGTGCTGAAAAGGGCCATGGAGCATTGTGATGACACGGTCATGGAACATTGTGATGAGAAGAATTCTGGGGCATTGTGCTGACAAGGGCCATGGAGCATTGTGATTATACGGTCATGGAACATTGTGATGACAAGAATTCTGGAGCATTATGATGACAAGGGCCATGGAGCATTGTGATGACACAGCCATGGAATATTGTGATGACAAGAATTCTGGAGCATTGTGATGACAATGGCCATGGAGCATTGTGATGACACGGTCATGGAACATTGTGATGAGAAGAATTCTGGAGCATTGTGATTAAAGGGCATGGAGCATTGTGATTAAAGGTGACAAGGAACATTGTGATGATATGGGCAGAGAACTCTGTGATGACTGTGGTCATGGAGTATTGTGACAAAATGTGTCATGGAACATTGTGCTGACAAGGGCCATCGAGCATTGTGATGACACGGTCATGGAACATTGTGATGACAAGAATTCTGGAGCATTGTGATGACAAGGGCCATGGAGCATTGTGATGACACGGTCAAGGATCATTGTGATGACAAGAATTCTGGAGCATTGTGCTGAAAAGGGCCATGGAGCATTGTGATGACACGGTCATGGAACAATGTGATGAGAAGAATTCCGGAGCATTGTGATGACAAGGGCCATGGAGCATTGTGATGACTCGGTCATGGAACATTGTGATGACAAGTATTCTGGAGCATTGTGCTGATGACTGCCATGGAGCTTTGTGATGACACAGTCAAGGAACATTGCGATGAAAAAGATTTCTGGAGCATTGTGATGAAAGGGCATGGAGCATTGTGATTAAAGGTGACAAGGAACATTGTGATGATATGGGCAGAGAACTCTGTGATGACAGTGGTCATGGAGTATTGTGACAAAAAGTGTCATGGAACATTGTGTTGACAAGGGCCATGGAGCATTGTGATGACACGGTCATGGAACATTGTGATGACAAGAATTCTGGAGCATTGTGCGGACAAGGGCCATGGAGCATTGTGATGACACAGTCATGGAACATTGTGATGAGTAGAATTCTGGAGCATTGTGCTGACAAGGGCCATGGAGCATTGTGATGATACGGTCATGGAACAATGTGATGACAAGAATTCTGGAGCATTGTGATGACAAGGGCCATGGAACATTGTGATGACACGGTATGGAACATTGTGATGACAAGAATTCTGGAGCATTGTGCTGACAAGGGCCATGGAGCATTGTGATGACACGGTCATGGAACATTGTGATGACAAGAATTCTGGAGCATTGTGATGACAAGGGCCATGGAGCATTGTGATGACACGGTCATGGAACAGTGTGATGACAAGAACTCTGGAGCATTGTGCGGAAAAGGGCCATGGAGCATTGTGATGACACGGTCATGGAACATTGTGATGAGAAGAATTCTGGAGCATTGTGCTGACAAGGGCCATGGAGCATTGTGATGACACGGTCATGGAACATTGTGATGACAAGAATTCTGGAGCATTGTGTTGACAAGGGCCATGGAGCATTGTGATGACACGGTCATGGAACATTGTGATGACAAGAATTCTGGAGCATTGTGCTGACAAGGGCCATGGAACATTGCGATGACAAGATTTCTGGAGCATTGTGATTAAAGGGCATGGAGCATTGTGATTAAAGGTGACAAGGAACATTGTGATGATATGGGCAGAGAACTCTGTGATGACTGTGGTCATGGAGTATTGTGACAAAAAGTGTCTTGGAACATTGTGCTGACAAGGGCCATGGAGCATTGTTATGACACAGTCATGGAACATTGTGATGACAAGAATTCTGGAGCATTGTGATGACAAGGGCCATGGAGCATTGTGATGACACGGTCAAGGAACATTGTGATGACAAGAATTCTGGAGCATTGTGCTGACAAGGGCCATGCAGCATTGTGATGACACGGTCATGGAACATTGTGATGAGAAGCATTCTGGAGCATTGTCTTGATAAGGGCCATGGAGCATTGTGATGATACGGTCATGGAACATTGTGATGACAAGAATTCTGGAGCATTATGATGACATGGGTCATGGAACATTGTGATTAAAGGGGCCATGGAGCATTGTGAATTCAAATGCTATGGAGCATTGAGATGACAGGTTTCATGGAGCACTGTGATGAATGGGATCTTGGATCATTGTGATGACAAGTGTCCTGGAACCTTGTGATGACACGGTTCATGGAGCATTGTGATGACAAGGACCATGGCGAATTTTGATGACATCTGTCATGGGGCATTGTGATGACAGTGGTCATCGAGATTTGCGATGAAAGGTATCATGGAGCACTGTGATGACAGGGGCCATGGAACATTGTGATGACAGGAATTCTGGAGCATTGTGCTGAAAAGGGCCATGGAGCATTGTGATGACACGGTCATGGAACAATGTGATGAGAAGAATTCCGGAGCATTGTGATGACAAGGGCCATGGAGCATTGTGATGACTCGGTCATGGAACATTGTGATGACAAGAATTCTGGAGCATTGTGCGGATGACGGCCATGGAGCATTGTGATGACACAGTCAAGGAACATTGCGATGAAAAAGATTTCTGGAGCATTGTGATGAAAGGGCATGGAGCATTGTGATTAAAGGTGACAAGGAACATTGTGATGTTATGGGCAGAGAACTGTGTGATGACAGTGGTCATGGAGTATTGTGACAAAAAGTGTCATGGAACATTGTGTTGACAAGGGCCATGGAGCATTGTGATGACACAGTCATGGAACATTGTGATGAGAAAAATTCTGGAGCATTGTCATGACAAGGGCCATGGAGCATTGTGAAGACACGGCCATGGAACATTGTGATGACAAGAATTCTGTAGCATTGTGATGACAATGGCCATGGAGCATTGTGATGACACGGTATGGAACATTGTGATGACAAGAATTCTGTAGCATTGTGATGACAAGGGCCATGGAGCATTGTGATGACACGGTCATGGAACATTGTGATGAGAAGAATTCTGGAGCATTGTGCTGACAAGGGCCATGGAGCATTGTGATGACACGGCCATGGAACATTTTGATGACAAGAATTCTGGAGCATTATGATGACAAGGGCCATGGAGCATTTTGATGACACGGTCATGGAACATTGTGATGACAAGAATTCTGGAGCATTGTGATGAGAATGGCCATGGAGTATTGTGATGGCACGGTCATGGAACATTGTGATGAGAAGAATTCTGGAGCATTGTCATGACAAGGGCCATGGAGCATTGTGATGACACGGCCATGGAACATTGTGATGACAAGAATTCTGGAGCATTGTGATGACAATGGCCATGGAGCATTGTGATGACACGGTATGGAACATTGTGATGACAAGAATTCTGGAGCATTGTTATGACAAGGGCCATGGAGCATTGTGATGACACGGTCATGGAACATTGTGATGACAGGAATTCTGGAGCATTGTGCTGAAAAGGGCCATGGAGCATTGTGATGACCTGGTTATGGAACAATGTGATGAGAAGAATTCTGGAGCATTGTGCTGACAAGGGCCATGGAGCATTGTGATGACACGGCCATGGAACATTGTGATGACAAGGGCCATGGAGCATTGTGATGACACGGTCATGGAACATTGTGATGAGAAGAATTCTGGAGCATTGTGCTGACAAGGGCCATGGAGCATTGTGATGACACGGCCATGGAACATTTTGATGACAAGAATTCTGGAGCATTGTGATGACAAGGGCCATGGAGCATTGTGATGACACGGTCATGGAATATTGTGATGACAGGATTTCTGGAGCATTGTGCTGAAAAGGGCCATGGAGCATTGTGATGACACGGTCATGGAAGATTGTGATGAGAAGAATTCTGGAGCATTGTGCTGACAAGGGCCATGGAGCATTGTGATGACACGGCCATGGAACATTTTGATGACAAGAATTCTGGAGCATTGTGATGACAAGGGCCATGGAGCATTGTGATGACACGGTCATGGTACATTGTGATGACAAGAATTCTGGAGCATTGTGATGACAAAGGCCATGGAGTATTGTGATGACACGGTCATGGAACATTGTAATGAGAAGAATTCTGGAGCATTGTCATGACAAGGGCCATGGAGCATTGTGATGACACGGCCATGGAACATTGTGATGACAAGAATTCTGGAGCATTGTGATGACAATGGCCATGGAGCATTGTGATGACACGGTATGGAACATTGTGATGACAAGAATTCTGGAGCATTGTGATGACAAGGGCCATGGAGCATTGTGATGACACGGTCATGGAACATTGTGATGAGAAGCATTCTGGAGCATTGTCCTGATAAGGGCCATGGAGCATTGTGATGACAAGTGTCATGGGGCATTTTGATGACATTGGCATGGAACATTATGATGACAAGAGTTCTGGAGCATTTTGATGACAAGGGCATGGAGCATTGTGATGACAGGGCCCACGGAGCTTTGTGATGAAAAGGGCAGGGTACATTGTGATGACAGGGTTCATGGAGCATTGTGATGAAAGGGGCCATAGAGCATTGAGATGGGAGCCGTTATGAGGCATGGTGATGACAGTGGTCATGGAGCATTGTGATGAAAGAGATCATGGAGCAATATGATAACAGGGGCCATGGAGCATTGTGATGACAGGGGTATTGGAGCATTGTGATGGAAGTAGACATGGATCATTGTGATGACATCTGTCCTGGAACACTGTGATGACACGGTTCATCGAGTATTGTGATGACAAGGGTCATAGCAAATTGTGATGACAAGTGTCATGGGGCATTGTGATGACATTGATCATCTAGGAATTGTGATGAAAGGTATCATGGAGCACTGTGATGACTGGGGGCATGAAGCACTGTGATGAAAATTGTCCTGGATTATTGTGATGACAGCAGTCATGGAGAATTGTGATGACAGGGATTATGCAGCATTGTGTTGACAAGGGTATGGACTATTGTGATGACAATGGTCATGGAGCAATGTGATGAAAGTATTCATGGAACATCGTGATGAAAAGTGCATGGGAGCATTGTGACGATAAAGGCCATGGAGTATTGTGATGACTAGTGTCATGGAGCATTTTAATGAAAGGTTTCATTGTGCACCATGATGACAAAGGGGATGGAGAATTGTGATGAAACTGGTCCTGGAGCATTGTGATAACAAAAGCCATGGAGCATTGTGATGACAGGCATCATGGAGCATTGTGAAGAAAGGGGCCATGGGGTATTGTAATGACACTAGAGAAATATGATGAAAAAGGTCAGCGAGCATAGTGATTAAAGTGGTCATTGAGAATTGTGATGAAAAGCGACATAGAGCATTGTGATGACAAAGGTCATGGAGAACTGTGATGACCAGGGTCATGGAGCATTGTGATGACACGGTCATGGAATATTGTGATGACAAGAATTCTGGAGCATTGTGATGACAAGGGCCATGGAGCATTGTGATGACACGGTCAAGGAACATTGTGATGACAAGAATTCTGGAGCATTGTGATGACAATGGCCATGGAGCATTGTGATGACACGGTCATGGAACATTGTGATGACAAGAATTCTGGAGCATTGTGCTGACAAGGGCCATGGAGCATTGTGATTACAGGGGCCATGGAGCATTGTGAATTCAAAGGCTATGGAGCATTGACATGACAGGGTTCATGGAGCACTGTGATGAATGTGATCTTGGATCATTGTGATGACAAGTGTCCTGGAACCTTGTGATGACACGGTTCATGGAGCATTGTGATGACAAGGACCATGGCGAATTGTGATGATATCTGTCATGGGGCATTGTGATGACAGTGGTCATCTCGATTTACGATGAAAGGTATCATGGAGCACTGTGATAACAGGGGCCATGGAACATTGTGATGACAAAGGCCATGGAGCATTGTGATGACAAGTGTCATGGGGCATTTTGATGACATTGGCATGGAGCATTATGATGACAAGAGTTCTGGAGCATTAGGATGACAAGGGCATGGAGCATTGTGATGAAAGGGCCCACAGAGCTTTGTGATGAAAAGGGCAGGGTACATTGTGATGACAGGGTTCATGGAGCTTCGTGATGAAAGGGGACATGGAGCATTGAGATGAGAGCCATTATGAGGCATGGTGATGACAGTGGTCATGGAGCATTGTGATGAAAGAGATCATGGAGCAATATGATAACAGGGGCCATGGAGCATTGTCATGACAGGGGTATTGGAGCATTGTGATGGAAGTAGACATGGATCATTGTGATGACATGTGTCCTGGAACACTGTGATGACACGGTTCATCGAGTATTGTGATGACAAGGGTCATAGCGAATTGTGATGACAAGTGTCATGGGTCATTGTGATGACATTGATCATCTAGGAATTGTGATGAAAGGTATCATGGAGCACTGTGATGACTGGGGGCATGAAGCACTCTGATGAAAATTGTCCTGGATTATTGTGATGACAGCAGTCATGGAGAATTGTGATGACAGGGATTATGCAGCATTGTGTTGACAAGGGTATGGACTATTGTGATGACAATGGTCATGGAGCAATGTGATGAAAGTATTCATGGAACATCGTGATGAAAAGTGCATGGGAGCATTGTGACGATAAAGGCCATGGAGTATTGTGATGACTAGTGTCATGGAGCATTTTAATGAAAGGTTTCATTGTGCACCATGATGACAAAGGGGATGGAGAATTGTGATGAAACTGGTCCTGGAGCATTGTGATAACAAAAGCCATGGAGCATTGTGATGACAGGCATC
Organism: Balaenoptera acutorostrata; assembly: GCF_949987535.1. Classification (NCBI taxonomy): domain Eukaryota; kingdom Metazoa; phylum Chordata; class Mammalia; order Artiodactyla; family Balaenopteridae; genus Balaenoptera; species Balaenoptera acutorostrata. The sequence goes on from NW_026646125.1 coordinate 183,717, forward strand.
ATGGAGCATTGTGAAGAAAGGGGCCATGGGGTATGGTAATGACACTAGAGAAATATGATGAAAATGGTCAGCGAGCATAGTGATTAAAGTGGTCATTGAGAATTGTGATGAAAAGCGACATAGAGCATTGTGATGACAAAGGTCATGGAGAACTGTGATGACCAGGGTCATGTAGCATTGTGATGACACGGTCATGGAACACTGTGATGACAAGAATTCTGGAGCATTGTGATGACAGTGGCCATGGAGCATTGTGTTGACACGGTCATGGAACATTGTGATGAGAAGAATTCTGGACCATTGTCATGACAAGGGCCATGGAGCATTGTGATGACACGGTCATGGAACATTGTGATGACAAGAATTCTGGAGCATTGTGATGACAAGGGCCATGGAGCATTGTGATGACACGGTCATGGATCAATGTGATGAGAAGTATTCCGGAGCATTGTGATGACAAGGGCCATGGAGCATTGTGATGACTCAGTCATGGAACATTGTGATGACAAGAATTCTGGAGCATTGTGATGATGACGGCCATGGAGCATTGTGATGACACAGTCAAGGAACATTGCGATGAAAATGATTTCTGGAGCATTGTGATGAAAGGGCATGGAGCATTGTGATTAAAGGTGACAAGGAACATTGTGATGATATGGGCAGAGAACTCTGTGATGACAGTGGTCATGGAGTATTGTGACAAAAAGTGTCATGGAACATTGTGTTGACAAGGGCCATGGAGCATTGTGATGACACAGTCATGGAACATTGTCATGAGAAGAATTCTGGAGCATTGTCATGACAAGGGCCATGGAGCATTGTGATTACACGGTCATGGAACATTGTGATGACAAGAATTCTGGACCATTGTGATGACAAGGGCCATGGAGCATTGTGATGACATGGTCATGGAACATTGTGATGAGAAGAATTCTGGAGCATTGTGATTAAAGGGCATGGAGCATTGTGATTAAAGGTGACAAGGAACATTTTGATGATATGGGCAGAGAACTCTGTGATGACTGTGGTCATAGAATATTGTGACAAAAGTTGTCATGGAACATTGTGCTGACAAGGGCCATGGAGCATTGTGATGCCACGGTCATGGAACATTGTGATGACAAGAATTCTGGAGCATTGTCATGACAAGGGCCATGGAGCATTGTGATGACACGGTCATGGAACATTGTGATGAGAAGAATTCTGGAGCATTGTGCTGACAAGGGCCATGGAGCATTGTGATGATACGGTCATGGAACATTGTGATGACAAGAATTCTGGAGCATTGTGCTGAAAAGGGCCATGGAGCATTGTGATTACACGGTCATGGAAGATTGTGATGAGAAGAATTCTGGAGCATTGTGCTGACAAAGGCCATGGAGCATTGTGATGACACGGCCATGGAACATTGTGATGACAAGAATTCTGGAGCATTGTGATGACAATGGCCATGGAGCATTGTGATGACACGGTATGGAACATTGTGATGACAAGAATTCTGGAGCATTGTGATGACAAGGGCCATGGAGCATTGTGATGACACGGTCATGGAACATTGTGATGAGAAGCATTCTGGAGCATTGTCCTGATAAGGGCCATGGAGCATTGTGATGATACGGTCATGGAACATTGTGATGACAAGAATTCTGGAGCATTATGATGACATGGGTCATGGAACATTGTGATTAAAGGGGCCATGGAGCATTGTGAATTCAAATGCTATGGAGCATTGAGATGACAGGTTTCATGGAGCACTGTGATGAATGGGATCTTGGATCATTGTGATGACAAGTGTCCTGGAACCTTGTGATGACACGGTTCATGGAGCTTTGTGATGACAAGGACCATGGCGAATTGTGATGACATCTGTCATGGGGCATTGTGATGACAGTGGTCATCTAGATTTGCGATGAAAGGTATCATGGAGCACTGTGATGACAGGGGCCATGGAACATTGTGATGACAAAGGCCATGGAGCATTGTGATGACAAGTGTCATGGGGCATTTTGATGACATTGGCATGGAACATTATGATGACAAGAGTTCTGGAGCATTTTGATGACAAGGGCATGGAGCATTGTGATGACAGGGCCCACGGAGCTTTGTGATGAAAAGGGCAGGGTACATTGTGATGACAGGGTTCATGGAGCATTGTGATGAAAGGGGCCATAGAGCATTGAGATGGGAGCCGTTATGAGGCATGGTGATGACAGTGGTCATGGAGCATTGTGATGAAAGAGATCATGGAGCAATATGATAACAGGGGCCATGGAGCATTGTGATGACAGGGGTATTGGAGCATTGTGATGGAAGTAGACATGGATCATTGTGATGACATCTGTCCTGGAACACTGTGATGACACGGTTCATCGAGTATTGTGATGACAAGGGTCATAGCAAATTGTGATGACAAGTGTCATGGGGCATTGTGATGACATTGATCATCTAGGAATTGTGATGAAAGGTATCATGGAGCACTGTGATGACTGGGGGCATGAAGCACTCTGATGAAAATTGTCCTGGATTATTGTGATGACAGCAGTCATGGAGAATTGTGATGACAGGGATTATGCAGCATTGTGTTGACAAGGGTATGGACTATTGTGATGACAATGGTCATGGAGCAATGTGATGAAAGTATTCATGGAACATCGTGATGAAAAGTGCATGGGAGCATTGTGACGATAAAGGCCATGGAGTATTGTGATGACTAGTGTCATGGAGCATTTTAATGAAAGGTTTCATTGTGCACCATGATGACAAAGGGGATGGAGAATTGTGATGAAACTGGTCCTGGAGCATTGTGATAACAAAAGCCATGGAGCATTGTGATGACAGGCATCATGGAGCATTGTGAAGAAAGGGGCCATGGGGTATGGTAATGACACTAGAGAAATATGATGAAAAAGGTCAGCGAGCATAGTGATTAAAGTGGTCATTGAGAATTGTGATGAAAAGCGACATAGAGCATTGTGATGACAAAGGTCATGGAGAACTGTGATGACCAGGGTCATGGAGCATTGTGATGACACGGTCATGGAATATTGTGATGACAAGAATTCTGGAGCATTGTGATGACAAGGGCCATGGAGCATTGTGATGACACGGTCAAGGAACATTGTGATGACAAGAATTCTGGAGCATTGTGATGACAATGGCCATGGAGCATTGTGATGACACGGTCATGGAACATTGTGATGACAAGAATTCTGGAGCATTGTGCTGACAAGGGCCATGGAGCATTGTGATTACAGGGGCCATGGAGCATTGTGAATTCAAAGGCTATGGAGCATTGAGATGACAGGGTTCATGGAGCACTGTGATGAATGTGATCTTGGATCATTGTGATGACAAGTGTCCTGGAACCTTGTGATGACACGGTTCATGGAGCATTGTGATGACAAGGACCATGGCGAATTGTGATGATATCTGTCATGGGGCATTGTGATGACAGTGGTCATCTCGATTTACGATGAAAGGTATCATGGAGCACTGTGATAACAGGGGCCATGGAACATTGTGATGACAAAGGCCATGGAGCATTGTGATGACAAGTGTCATGGGGCATTTTGATGACATTGGCATGGAGCATTATGATGACAAGTGTTCTGGAGCATTAGGATGACAAGGGCATGGAGCATTGTGATGAAAGGGCCCACAGAGCTTTGTGATGAAAAGGGCAGGGTACATTGTGATGACAGGGTTCATGGAGCTTCGTGATGAAAGGGGACATGGAGCATTGAGATGAGAGCCATTATGAGGCATGGTGATGACAGTGGTCATGGAGCATTGTGATGAAAGAGATCATGGAGCAATATGATAACAGGGGCCATGGAGCATTGTCATGACAGGGGTATTGGAGCATTGTGATGGAAGTAGACATGGATCATTGTGATGACATGTGTCCTGGAACACTGTGATGACACGGTTCATCGAGTATTGTGATGACAAGGGTCATAGCGAATTGTGATGACAAGTGTCATGGGTCATTGTGATGACATTGATCATCTAGGAATTGTGATGAAAGGTATCATGGAGCACTGTGATGACTGGGGGCATGAAGCACTCTGATGAAAATTGTCCTGGATTATTGTGATGACAGCAGTCATGGAGAATTGTGATGACAGGGATTATGCAGCATTGTGTTGACAAGGGTATGGACTATTGTGATGACAATGGTCATGGAGCAATGTGATGAAAGTATTCATGGAACATCGTGATGAAAAGTGCATGGGAGCATTGTGACGATAAAGGCCATGGAGTATTGTGATGACTAGTGTCATGGAGCATTTTAATGAAAGGTTTCATTGTGCACCATGATGACAAAGGGGATGGAGAATTGTGATGAAACTGGTCCTGGAGCATTGTGATAACAAAAGCCATGGAGCATTGTGATGACAGGCATCATGGAGCATTGTGAAGAAAGGGGCCATGGGGTATGGTAATGACACTAGAGAAATATGATGAAAATGGTCAGCGAGCATAGTGATTAAAGTGGTCATTGAGAATTGTGATGAAAAGCGACATAGAGCATTGTGATGACAAAGGTCATGGAGAACTGTGATGACCAGGGTCATGTAGCATTGTGATGACACGGTCATGGAACACTGTGATGACAAGAATTCTGGAGCATTGTGATGACAGTGGCCATGGAGCATTGTGTTGACACGGTCATGGAACATTGTGATGAGAAGAATTCTGGACCATTGTCATGACAAGGGCCATGGAGCATTGTGATGACACGGTCATGGAACATTGTGATGACAAGAATTCTGGAGCATTGTGATGACAAGGGCCATGGAGCATTGTGATGACACGGTCATGGATCAATGTGATGAGAAGAATTCCGGAGCATTGTGATGACAAGGGCCATGGAGCATTGTGATGACTCAGTCATGGAACATTGTGATGACAAGAATTCTGGAGCATTGTGATGATGACGGCCATGGAGCATTGTGATGACACAGTCAAGGAACATTGCGATGAAAAAGATTTCTGGAGCATTGTGATGAAAGGGCATGGAGCATTGTGATTAAAGGTGACAAGGAACATTGTGATGATATGGGCAGAGAACTCTGTGATGACTGTGGTCATAGAATATTGTGACAAAAGTTGTCATGGAACATTGTGATGACAAGGGCCATGGAGCATTGTGATGACACGGTATGGAACATTGTGATGACAAGAATTCTGGAGCATTGTCATGACAAGGGCCATGGAGCATTGTGATGACACGGTCATGGAACATTCTGATGAGAATAATTCTGGAGCATTGTGCTGACAAGGGCCATGGAGCATTGTGATGACACGGCCATGGAACATTGTGATGACAAGAATTCTGGAGCATTGTGATGACAATGGCCATGGAGCATTGTGATGACAAGAATTCTGGAGCATTGTGATGACAAGGGCCATGGAGCATTGTGATGACAAGTTCATGGAACATTGTGATGACAGGAATTCTGGAGCATTGTGCTGAATAGGGCCATGGAGCATTGTGATGACACGGTCATGGAACAATGTGATGAGAAGAATTCCGAAGCATTGTGATGACAAGGGCCATGGAGCATTGTGATGACACTGTCATGGAACATTGTGATGACAAGAATTCTGGAGCATTGTGCTGATGACGGCCATGGAGCATTGTGATGACACAGTCGAGGAACATTGCAATGAAAAAGATTTCTGGAGCATTGTGATGAAAGGGCATGGAGCTTTGTGATTAAAGGTGACAAGGAACATTGTGATGATATGGGCAGAGAACTCTGTGATGACAGTGGTCATGGAGTATTGTGACAAAAAATGTCATGGAACATTGTGTTGACAAGGGCCATGGAGCATTGTGATGACACGGTCATGGAACATTGTGAGGAGAAGAATTCTGGAGCATTGCCATGACAAGGGCCATGGAGCATTGTGATGACACGGTCATGGAACATTGTGATGACAAGAATTCTGGAGCATTGTGATGACAAGGGCCATGGAGCATTGTGATGACACGGTCATGGAACATTGTGATGACAAGAATTCTGGAGCATTGTGATTAAAGGGCATGGAGCATTGTGATTAAAGGTGACAAGGAACATTGTGATGATATGGGCAGAGAACTCTGTGATGACTGTGGTCATGGAGTATTGTGACAAAATGTGTCATGGAACATTGTGCTGACAAGGGCAATCGAACATTGTGATGACAGGGTCATGGAACTTTGTGATAACAAGAATTCTGGAGCATTGTGATGACAAGGGCCATGGAACATTGTGATGACACGGTCAAGGAACATTGTGATTACAAGAATTCTGGAGCATTGTGATGAATGTGGCCATGGAGCATTGTGTTGACACGGTCATGGAACATTGTGATGAGAAGAATTCTGGAGCATTGTCATGACAAGGGACATGGAGCATTGTGATGACATGGTCATGGAACATTGTGATGACAAGAATTCTGGAGCATTGTAATGACAAGGGCCATGGAGCATTGTGATGACACGGTCATGTAACATTGTGATGAGAAGAATTCTGGAGCATTGTGCTAACAAGGGCCATGGAGTATTGTGATGATACGGCCATGGAACATTGTGATGACAAGAATTCTGGAGCATTGTGATGACAATGGCCATGGAGCATTGTGATGACACGGTATGGAACATTGTGATGACAAGAATTCTGGAGGATTGTGATGACAAGGGCCATGGAGCATTGTGATGACACGGACATGGAACATTGTGATGACAGGAATTCTGGAGCATTGTGCTGAAATGGGCCATGGAGCATTGTGATGACACGGTCATGGAACAATGTGATGAGAAGAATTCCGGAGCATTGTGATGACAAGGGCCATGGAGCATTGTGATGACTCGGTCATGGAACATTGTGATGACAAGAATTCTGGAGCATTGTGCTGATGACGGCCATGGAGCATTGTGATGACACAGTCAAGGAACATTGCGATGAAAAAGATTTCTGGAGCATTGTGATGAAAGGGCATGGAGCATTGTGATTAAAGGTGACAAGGAACATTGCGATGATATGGGCAGAGAACTCTGTGATGACAGTGGTCATGGAGTATTGTGACAAAAAAATGTCATGGAACATTGTGTTGACAAGGGCCATGGAGCATTGTGATGACACAGTCATGGAACATTGTGATGAGAAAAATTCTGGAGCATTGTCATGACAAGGGCCATGGAGCATTGTGAAGACACGGCCATGGAACATTGTGATGACAAGAATTCTGTAGCATTGTGATGACAATGGCCATGGAGCATTGTGATGACACGGTATGGAACATTGTGATGACAAGAATTCTGTAGCATTGTGATGACAAGGGCCATGGAGCATTGAGATGACACGGTCATGGAACATTGTGATGAGAAGAATTCTGGAGCATTGTGCTGACAAGGGCCATGGAGCATTGTGATGACACGGCCATGGAACATTTTGATGACAAGAATTCTGGAGCATTGTGATGACAAGGGCCATGGAGCATTTTGATGACACGGTCATGGAACATTTTGATGACAAGAATTCTGGAGCATTGTGATGACAAGGGCCATGGAGCATTGTGATGACACGGTCATGGTACATTGTGATGACAAGAATTCTGGAGCATTGTGATGACAAAGGCCATGGAGTATTGTGATGACACGGTCATGGAACATTGTAATGAGAAGAATTCTGGAGCATTGTCATGACAAGGGCCATGGAGCATTGTGATGACACGGCCATGGAACATTGTGATGACAAGAATTCTGGAGCATTGTGATGACAATGGCCATGGAGCATTGTGATGACACGGTATGGAACATTGTGATGACAAGAATTCTGGAGCATTGTGATGACAAGGGCCACGGAGCATTGTGATGACACGGTCATGGAACATTGTGATGACAAGAATTCTGGAGCATTGTGATGACAAGGGCCATGGAGCATTGTGATGACACGGTCATGGAACATTGTGATGACAAGAATTCTGGAGCATTGTGCGGACAAGGGCCATGGAGCATTGTGATGACACAGTCATGGAACATTGTGATGAGAAGAATTCTGGAGCACTGTGCTGACAAGGGCCATGGAGCATTGTGATGATACGGTCATGGAACATTGTGATGACAAGAATTCTGGAGCATTGTGATGACAAGGGCCATGGAGCATTGTGATGACACGGTATGGAACATTGTGATGACAAGAATTCTGGAGCATTGTCATGACAAGGGCCATGGAGCATTGTGATGACACGGCCATGGAACATTGTGATGACAAGAATTCTGGAGCATTGTGATGACAATGGCCATGGAGCATTGTGATGACACGGTATGGAACATTGTGATGACAAGAATTCTGGAGCATTGTGATGACAAGGGCCATGGAGCATTGTGATGACAAGTGTCATGGGGCATTTTGATGACATTGGCATGGAGCATTATGATGACAAGGGTTCTGGAGCATTAGGATGACAAGGGCATGGAGCATTGTGATGACACGGTTATGGAACATTGTGATGACAAGAATTCTGGAGCATTGTGCTGACAAGGGCCATGGAGCATTGTGATGACACGGTCATGGAACATTGTGATGAGAAGCATTCTGGAGCATTGTCCTGACAAGGGCCATGGAGCATTGTGATGATACGGTCATGGAACATTGTGATGACAAGAATTCTGGAGCATTATGATGACATGGGTCATGGAACATTGTGATTAAAGGGGCCATGGAGCATTGTGAATTCAAATGCTACGGAGCTTTGAGATGACAGGTTTCATGGAGCACTGTGATGAATGGGATCTTGGATCATTGTGATGACAAGTGTCCTGGAACCTTGTGATGACACGGTTCATGGAGCATTGTGATGACAAGGACCATGGCGAATTGTGATGACATCTGTCATGGGGCATTGTGATGACAGTGGTCATCTAGATTTGCGATGAAAGGTATCATGGAGCACTGTGATGACAGGGGCCATGGAACATTGTGATGACAAAGGCCATGGAGCATTGTGATGACAAGTGTCATGGGGCATTTTGATGACATTGGCATGGAACATTATGATGACAAGAGTTCTGGAGCATTTTGATGACAAGGGCATGGAGCATTGTGATGACAGGGCCCACGGAGCTTTGTGATGAAAAGGGCAGGGTACATTGTGATGACAGTGTTCATGGAGCATTGTGATGAAAGGGGCCATGGAGCATTGAGATGAGAGCCGTTATGAGGCATGGTGATGACAGTGGTCATGGAGCATTGTGATGAAAGAGATCATGGAGCAATATGATAACAGGGGCCATGGAGCATTGTGATGACAGGGGTATTGGAGCATTGTGATGGAAGTAGACATGGATCATTGTGATGACATGTGTCCTGGAACACTGTGATGACACGGTTCATCGAGTATTGTGATGACAAGGGTCATAGCGAATTGTGATGACAAGTGTCATGGGGCATTGTGTGACATTGATCATCTAGGAATTGTGATGAAAGGTATCATGGAGCACTGTGATGAAAATTGTCCTGGATTATTGTGATGACAGCAGTCATGGAGAATTGTGATGACAGGGATTATGCAGCATTGTGTTGACAAGGGTATGGACTATTGTGATGACAATAGCCATGGAGCAATGTGATGAAAGTATTCATGGAACATCGTGATGAAAAGTGCATGGGAGCATTGTGACGATAAAGGCCATGGAGTATTGTGATGACTAGTGTCATGGAGCATTTTAATGAAAGGTTTCATTGTGCACCATGATGACAAAGGGGATGGAGAATTGTGATGAAACTGGTCCTGGAGCATTGTGATAACAAAAGCCATGGAGCATTGTGATGACACGGTCATGGAACATTGTGATGAGAAGAATTCTGGAGCATTGTGATGACAAGGGCCATGGAGCATTGTGATGACACGGTCATGGAACATTGTGATGACAAGAATTCTGGAGCATTGTTATGACAAGGGCCATGGAGTATTGTGATGACACGGTCATGGAACATTGTGATGAGAAGAATTCTGGAGCATTGTGCTAACAAGGGCCATGGAGTATTGTGATGATACGGCCATGGAACATTGTGATGACAAGAATTCTGGAGCATTGTGATGACAATGGCCATGGAGCATTGTGATGACACGGTATGGAACATTGTGATGACAAGAATTCTGTAGCATTGTGATGACAAGGGCCATGGAGCATTGAGATGACACGGTCATGGAACATTGTGATGAGAAGAATTCTGGAGCATTGTGCTGACAAGGGCCATGGAGCATTGTGATGACACGGCCATGGAACATTTTGATGACAAGAATTCTGGAGCATTATGATGACAAGGGCCATGGAGCATTTTGATGACACGGTCATGGAACATTTTGATGACAAGAATTCTGGAGCATTGTGATGACAAGGGCCATGGAGCATTGTGATGACACGGTCATGGTACATTGTGATGACAAGAATTCTGGAGCATTGTGATGACAAAGGCCATGGAGTATTGTGATGACACGGTCATGGAACATTGTAATGAGAAGAATTCTGGAGCATTGTCATGACAAGGGCCATGGAGCATTGTGATGACACGGCCATGGAACATTGTGATGACAAGAATTCTGGAGCATTGTGATGACAATGGCCATGGAGCATTGTGATGACACGGTATGGAACATTGTGATGACAAGAATTCTGGAGCATTGTGATGACAAGGGCCACGGAGCATTGTGATGACACGGTCATGGAACATTGTGATGACAAGAATTCTGGAGCATTGTGATGACAAGGGCCATGGAGCATTGTGATGACACGGTCATGGAACATTGTGATGACAAGAATTCTGGAGCATTGTGCGGACAAGGGCCATGGAGCATTGTGATGACACAGTCATGGAACATTGTGATGAGAAGAATTCTGGAGCACTGTGCTGACAAGGGCCATGGAGCATTGTGATGATACGGTCATGGAACATTGTGATGACAAGAATTCTGGAGCATTGTGATGACAAGGGCCATGGAGCATTGTGATGACACGGTATGGAACATTGTGATGACAAGAATTCTGGAGCATTGTCATGACAAGGGCCATGGAGCATTGTGATGACACGGCCATGGAACATTGTGATGACAAGAATTCTGGAGCATTGTGATGACAATGGCCATGGAGCATTGTGATGACACGGTATGTAACATTGTGATGACAAGAATTCTGGAGCATTGTGATGACAAGGGCCATGGAGCATTGTGATGACAAGTGTCATGGGGCATTTTGATGACATTGGCATGGAGCATTATGATGACAAGGGTTCTGGAGCATTAGGATGACAAGGGCATGGAGCATTGTGATGACACGGTTATGGAACATTGTGATGACAAGAATTCTGGAGCATTGTGCTGACAAGGGCCATGGAGCATTGCGATGACAAGATTTCTGGAGCATTGTGATTAAAGGGCATGGAGCATTGTGATTAAAGGTGACAAGGAACATTGTGATGATATGGGCAGAGAACTCTGTGATGACTGTGGTCATGGAGTATTGTGATGACACGGTCAAGGAACATTGTGATGACAAGAATTCTGGAGCATTGTGCTGACAAGGGCCATGCAGCATTGTGATGACACGGTCATGGAACATTGTGATGAGAAGCATTCTGGAGCATTGTCTTGATAAGGGCCATGGAGCATTGTGATGATACGGTCATGGAACATTGTGATGACAAGAATTCTGGAGCATTATGATGACATGGGTCATGGAACATTGTGATTAAAGGGGCCATGGAGCATTGTGAATTCAAATGCTATGGAGC